>NW_020664436.1:45432469-45658072 GCF_002925995.2 Terrapene triunguis
TCCTAAATATCATAGCCACAAGTTATAAAGAAAGGCTATGATATTTAATATTAGGCTCATACAAAGTGTGTGCAACTTTATAATAGAAAAACTTTATCATAGCCTGGTAGCTATCAAGATATACCAGCAGAAGGACAAGAACAGTTACTCAAATGCAGATTTAATAGTGAACTCCTCCCATTTAAAACTTAGGCAGTTTTGTAGAGTTATTAGTAGATAAATAAATGCTATGTTGTACAAATATTAAATATTCTTTAAATATTGTCAAAATAAACAAGAAATGTGTGGTAACTTCTGAGTTATGGTAAACTGTAAGGATTGTAAAAAACTTTTTTGAATACATATTTAAAAGGACACCGTCAACATAAAAACAATGGGCCATATTAATTTATAACAATGGAGTTACATCAGAGATGAATTTGATCCACTGGATTTTTATATATATATAGATCTGCTTTAATATCACTTTAGATTATTTTAAAAATTCTTTCATTTGGAAAAATTCTTTCATTAACTTTTCATAATTTTTGATGTTTGTCTCCTTTTACCTTTTGGATTTTCATTAGCTTGGAAACTTGACTGGTCAGAATCAGTCCTTAGTTCTCATGCATGAGCACAATACAAGAGCATATTTAAATCCCTACTGTAAAAAAAAGTTTCAGTCTTTGAGAGAGATCACCACAAATCTGTTGTCATATTTTATAGAGAGCAGAATTAAGACATTTATACAAAATAGTTAAGAGAGGCCTATAGAAGAACATTGGGAATCCTAGCTGGGAAAAAGTTTATGGCATATGTATACAGAGGGTCAGACTAGATGATCACAGTGGTCCCATTGGAAATATTAATCTTTTAAAATTCAGATATGAGGCAGACAGGAATTTGAACTCAAGTTAAAACCTCCAGCCAGGGCAATTAATATGCAAAAAGCAGACATACCTTGGAGGAGAGCTGCTTATTTAGAAGTAAAATGTATTTGTGCTGGGAGCCAAGCAGTCCTTGTCTACACTAGGCTCTCCCCCATGAAATTTCCCCCCGTTGGTTGGAAAGTTAGGAGGTGCAAGGGGGAAGAGGGGTGTCTAGTGTGGACACAGTGCATATACACATCATCAAACGAACTGTTTAAATTGAGTAGGAAAAACAACATCCAAAACTAATTGCTCAAAGCAACATAGAATCCTGACTGGATTGAGGGGACAGACATACAATGGATATTTCAGATGAGTGTGTGCTAACCTTCTAAGTGGCCATCCAAGTAAAAACCTTTGTGGAAAATGCCTGATATAATAATGAACAGAATAACACCTTTCATATCAGAAGCATCAGAGTCTATACTTGGGATGATATGATAAATGTATTGGAAGAAGACACCTATCCAAAGAAACAGAGACCCTGGGCTCAATACTGGGGTGCAATATTGGTCACATTTCACCATCTAAAAAGCTTACCAGTGAGCTTTCCAAGGATCGGCTAGCATGCACCAGATGTACTTCTTGACTTCAGGGCAGAAGGTAGAACAGGACAAGCTGGGGGGACAAAACCCATATTTTGGACCTGAACTACTCTGAAATTTTTCATTTAATCACCAAGTAGAAATATGTTGTTAGTGCAGCTTTAGCAGTACTTGGCTGAAAAATCAAAATCTACTTAGAACAAGCTGTTTCAGTTGCAGAAAGAACAGTTCGAGTAATACCAATAATACTTAGGACTTAGAGTGCTGAAAGGGACACACTCCCCTTCCCACAATTTAAAATCTAGTCAGTTTCAAACAATGAGTAATTTCAGGTATTATGCCTTAGTCCCCCTGCCAGTTTTTGTGGTTTTACAATCATATTTTCCTATTTAATTACACACACACACACACACACACTTCTCTATGGCTGCAAGACCCACACATACAAAAAGGAAAACTGATTAACTGAATGACTACACAGTCGGGGAATAGTGAAACTGACTATACTCAAAGTGCTGTCAAAAGCACAAAGTAGCGAAACTGAAAAAAAATAAATAAAAGGATTTTCTCCCTCTCAAATCTGTTTCACTTGTAGTAATCTTAGGTATTACTTGTGATACTGGTAGAGGAGAACATTTCAGGCAGAAGTGGCAAGCTATTCCCAGTAATTTGACAAATTTAGCCCCTCTTTCTGCATATGAATTATCTAAAAAGAGTTAGATTTTTACAGATTTGTTTGCTATTCAAACTTATTCACTGAACAATTTGTAAACAAATTTTAGCCAACTGGCAGCATTTAAATAATCCACTGCAACAATTTTATCAAGTATTTATTATCCACACTGTGTGACAGGTCCTCTAAGCTACCTGGTATAGTTTCTGTTCTCTAACTGGAATACTTCTAAACCCACAAAGAGCAGTTGGCTATTTGAACATGATTTACACAATTGTGTGTATGCATGCATGTTTGTGTGTGTGTGTGCACATATTTGTCTGAGTATTTATAATATTTTTCCTTTTTACAAACATACTAAGACCTGATTATGTCACTCTTACTCATGCTGAGCAATTCCTTATTTCACAAGTGGTTCTAGTGATTCTTTACATAATTTTGCTTGTACAAATGTTAGGAAAAGCAAAAAAATCCAACCAACCCCACAAAATAGTTGCAAATATCATAGAAGCAAACTAGCTATTTTTATATGAATGAACATTTCCCTACAATTTTAGCAGTATTCACCCAGCTTTGAGTGTAATACAATGTGGATTATTGTAAATCAGAGGACAGAATGGCTCCTAACATCAAAATCTTTGTAATACATTGTTAATTTTTTAATTAGTAATGACCTTCAGAAATTGATGCAGTCCCTCCCTGAACTCTTCCTGACATTTCTTTAATTCTTGAAAGCAGAGACAAAAACACTGCACTCAACATACTCACAAGGGGAAAACAAACAAGAATTAGTAACAAGTCCTAAACATTTAAAAATGAAGTGGAAAAAAAAAAACAACCCACCACTTTTTGACCCTACCTGCTCTCTAATAGTCAGATTTTTATTACCTTGCCTCTTTACAACTAATGCAATTTGCATATAGAATTCAAAATCCCACGCCTAGTTCTGAGAAAATTGTATAACAGCTGTATTCATGCACATTCTACCAAGACATGTTTTCAAAACCTCCAGCAGATCCAAGGGAAGCCAAATGTCAGTATGGCATTGCATCAGCCATACTGTATATATTTGGAGCACTTGACTTTGATGCACTTATTTACATAACATGGATCAAATTGTCAAAAACTGACTGTGTACTCTGCAAGCCTAAGAAGCAGAAGAGACTGTGACTAGGCAAGCAGGCTATTTAGCCAAGAAAACACAATAAACCAAGTGATTTTACGAAACATCTTCCACAAATGAATGTGGATTTTGTTCTTATGCCATAGAGCATATGGATATCTTTTTTTAGATTTTCATTGAAAAGGTGTAACTAGATCAGGTTTCTTGTTAATATACCTAACTGTACTTCCATGTTCCCATTCAGAAAAGTGATTGCTTGTTTTTGTTTGTCTGTTTGGATCACTTGGACTTATAGCTGCTGGGTTTGATACATTTGTTTTAAGCCCGAAACTGTCTTTTGTTTTTTAATAGTAATGTTGCTCCTAATTGGAGGGAATTTCTACTTTACTAGTTTCTTTGTACTGTCTTTTCTAAAACCATTCTCCATCTTGAGAAAATTTTTATACCAACTTAACTTTTAAGATACGGAGTGGCTGGGTCAAGATGCAGATCTACTTTCAGGTTTTGCACAATAAAAACCATTTAATAATCTGCCAATACATCCTTGAGTACCAGACACTTCCTTCATACTTCATACATATACCATATGGAAACTGTCTATAAACATCGGTAGGATTTAACTTAGCACAGGTCAGTGAGTTCAGTTGCATCACACCGAGGGAGAGTTCTCTAGGTTTTTGTTCTGAGTCAGAAATTCTGGCCAGATTTTCCCAGAAAATTTACCAAATGAACAAACTTGGGGCAATACATGGGATTGGGTGGAAACCAAGTACAATTAGTGGTTTTGCTTTAAGTACACTAGTTCATTCAATCATGAAACCCCAAAGAAAATTCAGGGGTGTTGAACCCTACAAAAGAACATCTTAAGAGTTCATGTGAATTAAACCATGAATTTTGTACAGCTCTGGTTGTGAAAATCACCTTCACCAAGACTAAGTGTCAATGCTGTACCTTTTCTACCATCACTTTTTAAAAGGAGCTACTCACACCAAACTTAGATACTGAAACATACCAATTTTTGCTAAAATTTAAAATTAAAAGGAGAATAACTGAAAATGATATGGGTGCCATGGGAAATACTACCAGTTAAAATTGCATAGATTTTCAGTGCAACTGTATATTTGATTTTGTAACTAAACCACAATTCAATTAAGTAATATTGAGGGAAATGCTTACAAAGGTTGAAAGAAAAATAACTTGCAGGTGAGAAACATTTTATTCAAGAAAAAATAGTGGATCAGGTACTTGCATTGTGCTATGCCAGTGGTGCAAAGCAGCCCTAAAGTCAACATAGAGGGATCCTCTTATTTCCTTTACCAGGCATATTACTTATTTTAAAAAGGGCTTGACTGTTCAGTATTTACTGTAAATGTTTTGGTGTGAAAAATTCACTCAATGTGGTCTATTCGTCCAGAAGGAAATTCTCACAAGAACAGCTCAGCATGAGTAACCATGCTGAGTGCTCTGGTATGTGTGGAATCCTCAGCCCCATCCTGCAATTGCTAATGCATATCTGCTGCACAGTTGCTATTGCAGGGTACTGGTGTGAACAGCAGCCATGGGCCACTGCTCTCTCATGTGTATGCTTTGGGGTAGATTTTCCATGTAGCTCACAGACTCATTGGCCACAACCCCAGTCTATGACCCTCCCACTGTAAAATTGTCTGCTGCAAAACTCATTTATACAATCCCCCTGTGTGATCATTCCTGCATTTTTTTTTATCTAAGGTAATTATAGTGAACCTATAAGCATAATATTTAAGTGCTGGCCCTGCTGCGTTATATGACCCTTCCAAGGTCTCTATCCAGCCCCAAAGAAAAAAAAATCACCCATAACTTATTTTATTTTTAAAACTGTGATTGTTTTCAGAAAAGTAGAGCAGGTTAATTCCATTTGATAATGACAGGAATGCAGTAAATAATGTTTGGTACTATAATAGTAAATACAAGTCTATATAAAGATCAGCCACTAATCATGTAATGTACCAGGACGGGGATTCCTCCATGATTCTCAAACACAGATCCTCACTTGCCTACACTCTATTCAAACATAGCACAAAGCCTGAGAGTTTTCATTTTCTCACACACTGCACCATAACTACAAAACTGCATCTTGATTCCAGACACAGTAATAAAACCTGGTGTCTGTAAATTTATTAATTTGACCCATAGTCATTAAAGTACATTATGTAGTGGTCAGGCTGATGCCTGTTTCTTTCCTTAATCGTTCTCTTATTTAATGATCTATTGTTGGAAGCATGCCAGATATTTTCAGGAATGTTTTATGACTTCTTTATTTGTCCGAGAAATGTGTACCGTATTTACCATCCAGCCTATCCTGACTTGCTGAAAATAAATCAGGGTGTAGTACTTCGCAACTTTATGCATTAGCATTTTTAAAAAAGGCAGATTTTTAAACATGTTTCAGGACAAATGCACGCATCATACTATTACGTCTCAGGGACTGAGCATATGTCAAGGAGGTTGCTCTTTTGATTAAGGCACAACACAGGAATGCAGGAGATCTGGGTTTGGTTTTTGGCTCTGCCACAGACTTTCCATATGACCATGGATGAGTCATGTAACCACTCTGTGCCAGAGTTTCTCCATCTGTAAAACAGAGGTAATCTTTACCTACATCACAGGGGTACTGGCTAAACTGATTGTTTGTAAAGCATGTTGAGATCCTTGAAGACAAGGCAATATACACACGCATGAATTATTATTTATGGAGAGATAATATATGCGGAATATCCCTACATGCTTTGGATACTAGCTAGGGTAGGCCAGAGCACAATTGATGGGCCAAATTCAGTCTATAGAGTTCTTCTTGACCACTTCCATCTTACAGAGCTGCAGACCACCAAGGCTATAGGTCCCACCATGTAGTGTTACATTTTGATCCAAGATGGAACGTGCCTCGCTTGATAGAGCATTCCCACTGAAGAGGACAGCAGCAGACTGCTCAATTTGACAGGAAGGAGGTGCAGTGAGATCTTTGATTAGCTGTAAAAATTCAGTGTTTAACCTTGTCTATTGACTGCCAATCTGCTTTCAAACAGAAGAAAACAAATGGTAATTTCTTCTAAGGACTACTCATGTTCTAGGGACCATCCAACTTCCTTTGCCTCACTCTCAATAAGGGGAAAAAAGTTTTGGCTTCTCACTATTGGAAAAGTAATATAAAACAATTGGTTATTTCACACACACTCCTACGAAGGCCCTTTCCTTAAAGCAGCAGCTAGTAGACCTCATCAATGCTCTTCCCAAAATACTGCCAGATAAGGACATTTATTTTTACCCAGTGCTCTAATACTACCTTTTATCTGGCTAACCACCCACAGATGTCCAATCTTGTCAACACATAAAGGCTGCAACAGTTTAACTCAAATTGTTTTGTACATTATTTATTTCCTTAAACCTGTGCAAACTCCTGAATGGATACACTTAAATCAGTTTATACCTGGCTTATAATCAATTTAGCTGAAATCAATACAGGCCAGTTGTAAAGTTATTTAAATTAAAGCAGTGCAACTTCTGTGTTTCAGTCAGCCCTGGCAGGAAATTTCCACATTCAGTCTCTATCCTGGTAGCTCACACTGCCAGCCCCGCTGGATTCCTGAACATCTCAACTTCATCCCAGAACCATAATACTATCCATCCAGCTTAATGGATAGGATACTTGATTGGGTGCAACAAGGGCAGAGAGGCAGGAGTCCTAGGTCCTGCCCCCCCCCCCCACACACATACCTTCACTATAGTCACTACTACAAATTCACATGAATGTCCTTGCTGAGCCACCATCTCTCCTGGAACAGGCCCAGAAGCGGAAAAGGCAGAGGAGGCAGCATGAGGAAATGGCAGCCTGCGGTTCTAGGTAGTGGAGAGCTATGGCCACTGGGTCCTGGGGCTGCAAACCCACTGCCCATGCTCTGGCTGGTCGCTGATAGCTTCAATTACCAGTTCTTCCCCACCTCCAAGCACCACCCTGGGAGAGAGCCCTGGACCTAGATCCCCACTTCCCAGAACTTGGGGCCGCCATCTCCACACTGCTTCCTCCTGTTCTTCCACTTCCAGGCCTACTCCAGAATGAGAGATGGTGGCTTGGCAAGGACATACATGTGCCACGCAGCAGTGCAAAGGGAGGGAACCCCATGGATATATGTGTGCCTCTCAGAACATGATCTCTGCTGCATGGCAGGTAACTTGGGTCCCTTCCTAAGGAAAATTCTGGTTGTGCTGCTGTACCTGATAGGACCTGCAGGGAAGTGGACAGCCTTGGAGCAAAATGGTGGGGAAACATATGCTGGAGGAACACAGGGTGGCCCTTCCTCCTCCTCCTCCTTGGGCTCTGCCTCCCATAGGCTAGGCAGATGGAGATGGGAGCTGATTGGCTCCCTGTTCCCCTCCATTAATTTAAACTCTTGCCCAGGGCTTTTGGAGCCTCTTGTTTAGGTCAGATTTAGTCTCTTGTTTCTGCCCTCAGATTCCAGCCTGGTAGTATATACTATCTGCCTTGTTGGATTCCTGACGGTTTAAGCTTTGGACCAGGACCAGAATGTGGATGCATGTCAATCCAAATCCATGCAGGAAAGGGGCAGAAAGGGAGAAACATACCTAGAAAGAAATCTCTTTACCTGTCCAACAAAAAGACAATCCAGATTCAGACATTTATTGAAATTATTCATTTGAAAGAGGCAGTTTACATTTATTTGGTATTTTCCCATTAGTTGAAATAATGTGCCTTACAAAAGATTAGAAGCAGTTCAAAAACATTTTCTCCATCAATTCTGCTGAGTTCATATGCGGGACTCTTTGTTTGTATAGGGTTTCATATTTATACTTTAAAAAAATCCCCCATGTGAGTTTAGTAACTAATTAATAGGCTTTGAACGTAACACCTTAAGATGAACGAAAGAAATGCACACCCCAATGGGTTTAGTTTAGCCTTGTCCGTCTACAAACTTAAGACAGCTGCACATGGGATTTTGTAGTGAAGTTTGTTTTTCTGACCACGAGGGCAAAATACTTCATTTTTAACCCCTCAGATGCTACATGGTCATGTACATCCAAATTAACGCTTTCTAAAAGGTGTGCCAGTCTAACATGGTGGAGGAACACCCACACCGTATGTACATTACATGTAGCTCTTTATTTAGACTCAGCAGGTAAAGTGTATGTGGTATGTCAGTACTAACAGATGTCATGAAACTGCATAAAGGAAAGTTGAAATTTGGGATGCAGCCGGTGGAGAGACATAATCCATGCGATTTCCTAGTCCCTACCTCTATTTGTCTCTCATGTTGGGTGGCCATTAAAGATAAAGCTCAAGTTTAATCAAATTCATCACTGGTGCAACTTCATTTGAGTCACAGAAATGAGGTGAAAAGATATGTTGGAGATGCCTACATTATGTATAAATTATGATGCAGAAAGTAGCTGTAATTCCTTTGGAGTTATATCCAACCCAGATTAGACCCCATGAATCTGATTCTCTGCTCTGAGCTGTGTCTGTCCAGCTCACATCTGGCTGGATACCTGGTTAGAGCACTGACCTACTTTCTCTCTAATGTTCACGCTACCTACCAGAAAAAGCCAACTGGATTCCACTCTACAGTAGTTTCCTAGGTGGCCCAACTAGGCATAGAAACATACTGCCAACCTCCTCCCCCCCAAAAAAACAAAACTAAAAATCCTGCAGCATTTGCTTATTCTGTAGACTTTGAATAGTTCAAAATAACGTTAAGATATTGTGTTCCTAAACAATACTGCTTAAGAAAAAAATACTGTGGAGATGGAGCCCTCATGACAGGAATGCCCAAAACTTTCCCTTTGGAGAGTTAAGGCCTTTTCTCAAAACTGGTTTATAATTCTGAGTATAGTGCTTCTACCATGCATGAGGAATATTCTCCTTTAACTCATGGAGTAGAGGCATGTGTTTTTGAAACACTAAATCTTAAGTTCGCTTTTCCCTCCATATATACTATTGATTATAATGATTACAGGTGAAATACTCATTTTCTTCCAGAAAGTATGCAAGCTCTCTGGGCTACACCACATCTAATATGCACTCCATCTTATCTGATTCATCTTTTTTTAAATTTTCGATTGCCTCAAACTATATCCCCTCCACCTACGCACTCTCCCCTTCATACATACCAATGACAGTGTGTATATAAACCTCTGGGAATTGTTATAGTGAATAATATTTTATATTATACACAGAAAGCTACATTAAAAGAATATTAAGGTTGCAAAGCCAAGCGCTCAAATGTTAGGAAATTGTAGAATTAAGGTTGCCAGTGCAACCTTCATATGCATGATGATACAGTCATCACATACTATTTTCTCCACAGGAAGTTCTTTTAATGTAGTTTTTTGTGTAATATATAATACACTGTCCCCTGACACAGGCTTGTAAACTGTAGACTTTTATGGGCCTGTATTTTACAGTGTGCTGCCTCATGGTATGTAATATATTGTTAGAGGTCATGGTGACATAGTTAGAGTAATAGAGTCTGATCCAGATTTCCAGAAAGCCTTTGACAAGGTCCCACACCAAAAGCTCTTACATACATTAGGTTGTCATGGGATAAAAGGGAAGGTCCTTTCATGGATTGAGAACTGGTTAAAAGACAGGGAACAAAGGGTAGGAATTAATGGTAAATTCTCAGAATGGAGAGGAGTAACTAGTGGTGTTCCCCAAGGGTCAGTCTGAGGACCAATCCTATTCAACTTATTCATAAATGATCTGGAGAAAGGGGTAAAAAGTGAGGTGGCAAAGTTTGCAGATGATACTAAACTGCTCAAGATAGTTAAGACCAAAGCAGACTGTGAAGAACTTCAAAAAGATCTCACAAAACTAAGTGATTGGGCAACAAAATGGCAAATGAAATTTAATGTGGATAAATGTAAAGTAATGCACGCACATTGGAAAAAATAACCCCAACTATACATACAATATGATGGGGGCTAATTTAGCTACAACAAATCAGGAAAAAGATCTTGGAGTCATCGTGGATAGTTCTCCGAAGATGTCCACGCAGTGTGCAGAGGCAGTCAAAAAAGCAAACAGGATGTTAGGAATCATTAAAAAGGGGATAGAGTATAAGACGGAGACTATATTATTGCCCTTATATAAATCGATGGTACACCCACATCTTGAATACTGCGTACACATGTGGTCTCCTCATCTCAAAAAAGATATACTGGCACTAGAAAAGGTTCAGAGAAGGGCAATTAAAATGATTACGGGTTTGGAAAGGGT
The DNA here is from genome assembly GCF_002925995.2 of Terrapene triunguis. Taxonomy (NCBI): domain Eukaryota; kingdom Metazoa; phylum Chordata; order Testudines; family Emydidae; genus Terrapene; species Terrapene triunguis. The sequence continues at coordinate 45,442,986 of NW_020664436.1, forward strand.
CCCATATGAGGAGAGATTAAAGAGGCTAGGACTTTTCAGCTTGGAAAAGAGGAGACTAAGGGGGGATATGATAGAGGTATATAAAATTATGAGTGATGTGGAGAAAGTAGATAAGGAAAAGTTATTTACTTATTCCCATAATACAATAACTAGGGGTCACCAAATGAAATTAATAGGCAGCAGGTTTAAAACAAATAAAAGGAAGTTCTTCTTCACACAGCGCACAGTCAACTTGTGGAACTCCTTGCCTGAGGAGGTAGTGAAGGCTAGGACTATAACAGCGTTTAAAAGAGAACTGGATAAATTCATGGAGGTTAAGTCCATTAATGACTATTAGCCACGATGGGTAAGGAATGGTGTCCCTAGACTCTGTTTGTCAGAGGGTGGAGATGGATGGCAGGAGAGAGATCACTTGATCATTACCTGTTAGGTTCACTCCCTCTGGGGCACCTGGCATTGGCCACTGTCGGTGTACAGGATACTGGGCTAGATAGACCTTTGGCCTGACCCAGTACGGCCGTTCTTATGTTCTTAAGCACCAACAACTCCAAATGAAGTCTAACAGAATTGTGAGCATTCGGCCTCTCTGATAGTCCTGTAATGTTTACAAAGGAATTCTAGCTATACAGCAGCATTGTCCCCAGAAAGAACCTCAATTTTTCTGGTCTTCCTGATGACTAGAGAAAAAATATGCAGGAGAACAAATAAATGAAAACATACATAGTAAAAAAATGTTAAATTGCTTTATTTGCCTTGTGTATTACTTATAATAAACTACACACAACTGCTGTATTTAAAATTCTTGCGCTTCTTAACTTTTGAGTGCTTAAGTTCGCAACTGTAATGACATTCTTTTAACATAGCTTTTTGTGTGTAATTTCCTAGGTTTTTAAAAAGACAAACTGGAAAAAAAAATTCATCATATGGACACTCATGTGGCTCATCAAAAGTGTTAGAACCTTTTGATCCACTGTAAAGTGCTCTGCCACTTGCACTAGAGGAGTCACTGACAACAGTAGTAGATTGTCATCATCTATATGGACCAGCACTAGTAGGGATGAGACACACACTTTGCCAGTGGGTTTCACAAATATTTCCTGACAGCAGGGAATTGTGAGACTCGGGAATTTGGGTTCCATTCCAGGCTCTGGAGGGGAGTGTTCTCTAGTGGACACAGACATTTCTGCCCATTCCCCACAAGATGTCAGTTTCCTCCCTTTCTCCCCATCCCCTGGAACCTGTCCCTGTTCCAATTCCATCTCTTCCCCACCCTCGGCTCCTTGTCCCAGTCTCCTTACTGACCCAGTCCCAGCTGCCACTCCTCAGGCTTCTCGTTTCAGTCCCAGTCTCCTTGCCCAGCCAGTCCTAGTGTCCCCATCATGGCTCCTTGGATGATCTGTCTCTCCCTTCCTCCCTACAATGGCTCCCAGTCCTAATCTCCCTCTCCTGGCTTTTCACTCATTATCATTCTCCCCCTCAACCTCTTCCTCCGCCCCATTCTTTGCCCCAGTCTCTTTCCCCAGCCACTCTTAGCTTCCCCTTAGTTCCTCATCAGATCTGTCTACCTCTCTCTCCCCTCCCCACTCTGATTCCTAGTCCCAGTCTCTTTGTCCAACCAGTCCCAGTCTCCTCCTACCACCACCTCCTCTTCTGATCTCAATGTCCTCCCCCAGCCAACTGGCTTCAGTTCCCCCCCATTTCCCTCATAAGCTCCTAGTCCAACCCTCCTCCTCACCCATGGCTTCCAGTTTCAGCCTCTCCTCCACCTTTGGATTCCCACTCTCCTTGCCCAGATAGTGCTAGTTGCAGTTTCTCTCCCACACCCTCTCCCGTCCCAGCCTCAACAGACTCCTTGTCCCAATACACCCCTTCACCTCTCCCTGGCCCAGCTTTTGTCCCCTCTGCATTCAAATCATACGGGTCCCTCCTCCACATTGCCTGGCTGCCAGCAGCAACGGGAGAGACAGGTTTCCTACTCTCACATCCAGTGCCCAGTCTACACTGCCCGTAGCAGCAGGAGAGTGGGGCTTTGCCCCTGTAGCCCTGGGCTGGAGCATGCTCAGTTGCTCTGTGGGCATGGCTCGTGAGTAGTCTGGACAGCACAAGGAGCTGTGAGAGGCTCAAGCATCCTGAGTGAGGATGGAATCTTCAGAGATTTTTGCTGCTAAAATCAAATAAGTCTCTACTGAGCATGTGAAAATTGCAATTTTTCAAAGGCTGGTAACTTTGGGCATATTTTCACAGGGATGGGAAAAGACACATCCCTGACACAAAGGCCACCAAATTTCAAGTCCTTGCTCCAAAGCATGGGGGCGCTAAAGCTGTTCAAAGAAAAGGTCACCAAAATTTTGTAACATGGGCAAAACATTTTTCCTTTGCCTCATTCCCAGAAATGGCTGAACCATTTTGGTTAAAATTTCCCAAAGAATTTCAGTCTGATAAAGACACCTGGTATGCAAAATTTCAGCCCAAATGGTTAAAGTTTGGCAAAGTTATAAGCATCTAAAAACAGTATTTTATAATGGGAAGTGTCAGGCAATCTTAACAACCAGCTGGGCTACCACCCTCGCCTATAATTAATCTGGCTCACAGACTGAAACCAGAAAAGAATGACAGCTGTGTCTGACCTTTTCTCCTATTAGAAATAGATCCCTTTTGAACAAACAAATAGGAAAAATGAATATAGATTCATCCTTTCAAAACACAAGTTTTAAAAAAATCATTACATTAGAATATACTTTTAAAAAGCTAAACATATTGTAATGCTTAACCACACTCAGATTATTTGTACATGCCTACTAAAGACTATAATTGAAGTGAGTTATTTTTGAATGAAAGTGAAAAGGTAGTGGAGACAGTTGCTTTTTCTTTGATCTGAGCTCTTGTCTCCAATCTTTTTTGATATGGAGCAATTATGTGTAGTATGTAGCGTACTGTCAGATTATTTTCATTGTGCTCAAAGTCTTTCATGTGGTTTGTCACAGGACAAAAGAAAACAAGATATAGGATATTATTTATTTCTGATACACCATTTCAATGCAAGATTGTCATGAAGTGTATCACAAGAGTTGAACATTTATCTATCTATGGTATTTATATGGGAATTATCATTAACCCCATTTTACAGATGGGGAACTGAGGCACCGAGAGACTAAGTGACTTGCCCATGGTCAACTAGGAAGTCTGTAGCAGACTAAGGAATTGAGCCTGGTTTCTTGAGACCAGTGCTTTTAAACCATCCATTTGATATAAAGCTTTGTATACTAGAAAGAGATGCCGCTGAGGCCAAAATTCACATCTGGTTATTGAACCTAGTTCAGAGGCCCTCAGATCTGGGGTGGAGGGGGGTTCATTTTAGTATGACCTGGTGTTGGTCAAAGTTAGGCTGCAATAAAAGCAAAATTCAAATCCACATCTGGGTTTAGATTCCAGATCCTCCAAAATGCCAGGGTGCTCAGGCCCAGTGTTCTGTTCATAGCTATCTGTTCAATACCATCACATGTTTCTAACCAAACCTTTCTCTAGCACCGTGGTTCCCAAATTGTTTAGTAAGGCAACCCACCAGCTGTATAATGTCTTTTTTTGTGACCCATCCAGAGTCCAAATTTTGGGGGACCCCAAAATCATAGGACTGCGCTCTTCTCCTCTGCTTCCACCTCCTCCTCATCCCTGCTGATGGGACACTGACCATGCACAGCAGCACCCTCCATCCTGGCACCCCAATCATAATCCTGGTTCAATGCAGAGCAGAGGCCCTGGGGTAGGGGGGTTGGAGAGCAAGCCTGCCCCACGCTAACCCCAAAGTGGCATCTCCTGTCCTATGGAGCTGAGCCTAGGTCTCCACTCTGGGCATTGCAATCTGATGCATTTAGAACCCAGCACCACTTGGGTTTGGCCCAGCCATCCCTCTGTCAGAAAAGAGGAGTGGCAGGGCCAAATATGTGTGAGTGGTCTGGTGATTCCTTGTGCCAGGTTGCAATTCCACTCATTCGAATTTGGCCTGGCAACCCCTCCGTCATGACAGAGGGGCAGATGGGCTAAACCTGAGTAGCGCTGTGACCCCGTCAAAACTCATGGTGCAGGGAGCCAGGCCCAGCTTCGCAGGAGAGGAATAACCACTGTGAGGGTGAGTACGGAGTCACTCTCCAACTTCCTCACCCTGCTCAGGGCCTTGCCTCCACACTGGACCTGTGACCTCCCTAGAAATGTCACGCGATCCACCATTGGGTGGAAACACTGCCCAAGTAGCTTAGGGGTGACTGGAGCCAAGGTTTGTTTTGAATGCATTTCTAAATTAAAATTTTAATTAAAAAAATCCTAGATTGCATTGGTCTTTCTTCTCTTATGCACTCTAGAGTGTTATGGTGTGGTGTTAATGTAATTGAGAAAAGAAATCATACAGTAGACAAAATTATTAGTTGTACAAAGCGTAGGGGTTTTGGTTTGAAAGAAAGTCTTCAAACCTTTATATAGTTTGCTTGGCTTGTATTCTCACTCCTTGAGCCTTGCTTTACATGTAGGGTTTCAATTAACCTAAAAATAAAAATTAAGCTCATTATAAACTGTCAGATTTTGCCTGGTTTGAAGTGAAAACTACATATAACCACAGTGCATAGATGCAAATAGTCACATCTATATGAAACAACTGAGGTATCATTTGCACCTGTATGTAGAGAGCACCAAGCGCCAGGGCAGCATCAATAACTGGCATATTTAATAGCTAGATGTTCAGTGAATAAGCAGTGCTCAGTAGGTAAATCACTGAAGAGATTTATAGCCCACCCGTTAGATTGCAGCCCTGTGTAACTTCCAGCCACAATGTCAAGCTGACATCTAAAATGAAAATGTGGATGTTTGACTTCAGCAACTCTGGAATAATGCCAAGACCTCTGCCCTCCTTTGGCATAAATGGAGATAAATCATTTAACTGGCTCTTGCTTACCCATCACCAGACCCACTTGTTGTTATTACTTATCTCATAAAAGGAACACGAGCTGCTCTATCATACATGAACCACAGCTAGCACTGAGTCCATACTGATAGAACAGAACTGAGCATCTCTCTTTTAACTAGACACACACAAACACACTCCAAAATGCAGTACAGTGGGCAGTATTTTCACAAGGCTCTCTCATCCTGAGGAGATAACCAAGATTTACATGTACCAGTCTGACCACTTTGTAGTGTCCAAAAGGCAGCAATTCGGGCAGATTGAGTTAGCTACACTATCAGAAAGAATTTTGAGCTCTGTATGTTGAGACACCTGACTCCCATCTCTGAGCAGTCTGTCTGGTTTAACTTGTATGGCAGTAGGTATTTGTCCCTGATAGTACCCAATAGTCATCTGGAATTTTCCAAACCCAAATATATTCCTAACCATCCCTTTCCAAGAGCATATTTGCATGTTTGTGCAATTGTTCCCAACAACTATACTATCTAGTCATAAAACTAGAGAGAAATAGTCCATTTAGTAAACAAAATATTTGTCAACCTTCTCCCTCCTAGGATTATTGTAGTTAGAGAGGCAAAGATTCATAAATTCTAAGGTCATCTAGTCTGATCTCCTGCATGACACAGGCACATAGGACTTCCCTGAATTAATTCCTGTTTGAAAACTAATAGCTGTGGTTGAACTAGACCACCGCTTTTAGAAAAATATCTAATCTTGATTAAAAAATTTCCAATGATTGAGAATACACCCCCACCTTTGGTAAATTGTTCCAATGGTTAATTACCCTCACTGATAAAAAAATGCATCTTATTTCTAGTCTACATTTGTCCAGCTTCAACTTTCAACCACTAGACAGTTGTTATACATTTGCCTGCTAATTGGAGAGCCCTTTATCATCAAATTTCTATTTTGCATGTAGGTACTTAGAGACTGTTATCAAGTCATCCCTTAGCCGTCTCTTTGATAAGCTAAATAAGCACTATAAGGCATGTTTCCCAATCCTTTTATTATTCTTGTGGACATGGACAGCGGCCCCCCCTTCGGGGAGGCTAGCCTACCGGCTCCACCCCTTCCTCCCGAGGGCCCCCCCCCCCGAGTCCTCCCTTTCCCCAGCCAGAGCCCCAAGCCCCCCGCGGCCCAAGCTGTGCCAGCCGGTCAGCCCCAGCTGGCCCGACCCTGGCTGGCTTGCTCAACTCCCAAGCTGCCCCAAGCCACGCCGGCTGGCCCAACCTCCAAACTGCCCCAAGCCACGCCGGCTGGCTCAAACTCCATCAGCCAGCCCGAATTGCCGCAGGCCGCCAGCCTGACCCCCAGCCCATCTCATGCTGCCCCTCTCCGCCCCAGCCTCTGGCTGCTGGCTGAGCTCCAGGTTGCGGCTGGAGCTGAGCCCCCAGTCCACCAGCTTTAGGGCTGGGGGCGGGGGCAGGGGAGCATCGGTGGGGCCACAGCTGTGGCCAGGGAAAGCTTAGCCTTCCCTGGGCTGATACCCGCCGTCCCTGCTTGTGGCTCTTCTCTGAACCCTCTCCAGTTTTTCCAACATCCTTCTTGAAGTGTGGCCTCCAGAACTAGACATAATTTTCCAGTAGTGGTCATACCAGTGCCAAATATAGAGGTGACATAACCTCCCCACTCCTATTTGAGATTCCACTGTTTATGCATCTGTGATGCTTCCCAGGAGTACCCAGGGGCTGCAAGGCACCTTGCTACCACCTGCCCTGAGTGTGAGAAAGCCTTGCTTGTGCCTCCCGTGGGTCAGCTCCCCAACTCCATCAGCCACGGGCAACACAAGCACTGCCCTCTAGGCCTCACAGTCCCTGATGTTACTCTACACGTTAGCAATTGACATATTCCAATCTTTGAGCTCTCTGAGCAGCTCCCTGCACTTTCCAGCCCCTGGTCCACTGGACCCTCGCAGTATTCACAGATCTGCAGCTTCCAAAGAAACAGTACAACTCAGCTTACCAGTTCCACCTCCGATCAGTGCTCCACTTAACACACAGCACTTAGCACAGAGTTTCAAGTAGTAGCAAGTAGAAGTATTGGAAACAAATTATTACATAAAAATAAAATCATAATACACATTCTAGACCCTTGATTTAATTAACAAGATATTCTCATGTCGTACAGAATATTGCTCACCCCAAATCCTTGCTGCTCCATACAGCCAGGCTAGCTGTGACCCTGTTTACATGAAGCAAGCATGCAGTCAATTTGCATCCTAGGTGAAGGACCCAGTGTGTCTCTTTGCCCCAGGCTTAGTTTGCAAAAAAGCAGACATTGTGAGGCATACAATACAAACTACACAAATGGCCAAATAGGTGCCTTACCTGCCTTAACTGCAAGACCTTAAGAACATAATTTTAAAGATAGATACATAACTCCTTAATTATTATCCATCCATACATTTTGCAATGATTATGATAACCAGCAGGCAACTGGCTCTTGGTAGAGACCTCAGATATTACCCTAGATCAGATATCTACATAATAGTTCACCAGAGGGTATCCCCGTACAACCCTATGCACCCCCAGTACTAATTACCGACTGTGACTAAGTCTACTTTAGAGTCACTGCTTCCCAGCATAGAGTCCCCCATCCTGTAAAGCTGGCCTACCTTCTTTGTTCCTAGATATATAGCTATACATTTGGCTGTATTAAATGCATATTGTTTGTTTGTGCCCAGCTTACCAGGCAGTCCAGATCATTCTGTATGAGTGACCTGTCCTCTTCATTATTTACTACTCCGTCAATCTTTGTGCCATCTGCAAACTTCATCAGTGATAATTTTATGTTTTCTTCCAGCTCATTGATAAAAAGTGTAAACAGTGTAGGGCCAAGAGCCAATCCCTACAAGACCCCACTAGAAACTGCACCCACTCAATGATGATTCCCCAGTTACAATTACCTTTTGAACCTATGAGTTAGCCTGTTTATAATCTGTTAAATGAGTATCACATTGATTTTGAATCTTTCCAATTTCTTAATCAAAATGTCCTGCAGTACCAAGTCAAACTCCTTACAGAAGTCTAAGGGTATTACATCTACACTATTACCTTTATCAACCAAACCTGTAATCTCATAAAAATTATATCAAGTTTGAGCTATTTCCCATAAACCCATGTTGATTGGCATTAACTGTATTACTCTCCTTGAATTCCTGTATCAGCTGTTCCATTATTTTGCCTAGAATCAGTGTCAGGCTGAGAGACCTATAATTACCCAGCTCATTCTGTTTATCTGTAAGGTCTCAGACCCAGGCCTGGGAGTCCCCGGAAAACTGCCCTATGCTGGCTTCTACCCACTGGCTACTGAAATTAGGTGGTCTGAGAAGCTACTAGGGCTGTAACCTTAGCCAAGGCACTACCCAGAGGAGCTCTGATTGGAGGATTGCCTGGCTCCACCAATTGGTCCAACTATGCTATTTAAGCCAGGAGGAGGAACAGAAAGTTTGTCTAGGCAACAAAGTGGTTTCCTGTTGTAGCTGTATTGGACCTTGCTTGTGCCTGCTCCCTGCACTCAACCCTGTTCCTGCTCCTGGCTCCTGCCTTACCCCTGCCTTTGCTCCTGCTCCTGCTCTCTGCTTGATCCTTGCCTCTCCTCCTGTCCTTATGCCTGGCCACCAGTCCTGGCACCAACTCTGGCCTCCAGCTTCTGACCCTGACTCTGGCATTTGGCATCTGACCTTGGCTTTGACCCTGAGCTTTGATTCCTGGTTCTGACTCTGGCTTGACCCCTGCCTCTGGTAACTGGCAGTTGACTCTTGTGGTGACCCTTGGCTTCGTTCCCCAACCTGGATGCCTGCTCCGCCCACTAGACCTGACTCCTGCTCTGACTACTAGACCTGACCGCCTACATCCTGGTCCATAACATTACCCTTTTAAAATATTGGGACAAGGTAGCTCAGTTCTATCCTCCCGCAAGAGCAGGAAATTGTCCACTAGACATGTAGTTCTCTCACAAACAGGAAAAAACTGTCACATCACATTCTCTGTACAGTTAGCTTCATGAAGGGAATTATTCTGAGGATAGAGAAGCTAATTTCACTCTCCTCAACCCATGGGCAGAGTGCAGGAGAGCTTTGCTACCCTTCTGCAGCTGTTGCCTCAGTCTCTGGTTTAGAATAGGGTTAGTGGCTCTACATGGGGTTTGTGGCCATTGGAACTGCATAATCACGGACTTAGTGGCCAACTGTTCACAGCTCCCTTGGACAGCATTCTCCCCACCCCCACCTCTCTGTACCTTAGCATGAAGCCTAGCATGCAGAGGATGTAAAGTACCTCTGTGCACTGACTCCACAGCTGCCCAGCCCTCCGTGTAGCAGTAACACCACAGTCCCTGCCTTCCAGGGCCCCTATACCTTGGGTGAATGTCACTCAGAGACGAATCATTCCTGTTCTGAAGAGTGCTATGAAATTGTTCAGGAAATGCTGTTCATACATATTCACAATACTCCTGAAGTCTAAGAATGCTAAGCTATGTATGACAGATCTCCATGTATCCGCATGTGAATAATATAAAGAGAAGTGGTTGGCTTTGTAGGGGAACTCATACATATAGTTATAATTTAATGTCCACTAAAATGGGAAGAAAAAAACTTGGGGGGAGGGAAGATCAGAAAGGTGTTTGTTTTTAAGGTAGGTAAAATCCAGGGCTTGTCAATCGTCGCCCTGCCTCACTCAATTATCTGAAATTATCAGTCAGCTCTATTCTCAGTTATGCTAAGTCATTTTTATATCACTGTGGCGGGTGCTTTAAATTTACACCCATCTTAAGGCACTTTTACACTGCTTGAGCAGGGCCTGATATGTTACCTAATTTTTGTTTTCCCTTTATAGTAAACACAGTATACCCAAACTATGCAGTAAATCAGGACTGCTATATTTTTGGACAATGTTTTCTCCGGGGCAAATTCTGAACCCATACCTGGATCCAAATAACTGGATGGGTGGGACAAATTGTGGAAACAGATGAGTAGCAGCAATCCTCTTCCCAGCCTGTGGTATCTCTCCACAGAGGCTATTTCAGCTCAGTGGCTGAAGTAGCCACCATGGCACTTACCTAGCCCTTCCTGGGGAGAGGATGCGAGGATACACATAGGAGCATGTCTTCCAGCTCCGCCATTACTCCAGCAATCCACTGTGCATTGCTAAAATGCACCCCACACCATGGATGTCATGGGGGGGGGGCATTGGAAGGCACTGCCCTCCCCAAACTGCAAGCCTCAGGAAGGCGTGGAATTCCCCTCCCCCATGCCTGACTGGAAGTTTCCCCGCAAATATAAAAGTCAAACTACACCTATGCCCCACATCTACGTCCAGCTACCCCCTTACCCGATAGTACTGCATCACTTCCACCCCCAAAGGGAGAGCCTGTGTTGTATTTGGAAAACTCCCAATAACCCCAATGGATAATGAATATTTTAATTCCTTTTCAGCAGTCAGTTAGAGGGAAATTTTTTTTGTATCCATACCACTTTGGGTGCTTTTAATTAGGTTGTACAATTCCACAAGCTATTTCCTGTTAAGTATAATAATAGCACAGATAACACTTCAGATTTAATGTGAACATTAGCTTTTCTACTATTAATTCCTAATTTATTATCTGAACCCTCCTTTTCATTGGATGGTATACAATGCTACGTTTACTTCTATCGCCTATGTTATTTCCCTGTTGAGCTTCTCCCACCCTCCTATTTTGGAAGCACCTTAAAAAAATAAACAAGTCTCCTGGGCAGACTGTCAGAAAACTCTTTTCAGTATTCTTCAGACACTGCAGTGTGCAATCGGTTTAAGATGATGCAATTGCATGCTGATCTGTTTTTCCTTCCTATGTGCATTTAAAAAAAGAAAGCAATATTTATTGGTGGTCAACTTCCTAAAATTATTAGGTGACAGTTATATAGCATCTTTCATACCAATGCACCTTACAAGTTAATTATATGTTATATTATATATGTCCAGAGTTATTTATTGCTTGTGTTCATTTTTAAAATGCATCAGCAAAAACAGATCCATACACATCTGCATAATTTAAAACTTACATATATAGCACCGCTGCAAAATCCTACCTCAGCGCCTCATCGTGGTGCAGCAGTGACCTTGGCCGTCTGACAACTATGGTAGCGGGGCGTATGCCCTGGTAGGTCTAACCATGCTACAAAGGTGTCGGACTATCCAATCCAAGGAGGGGGATTGCTCTATCAGAGGAAAGAGCGTTTTTCCTTCTCCTTAGAGGTTGAAGGCTAGCTAAGCTTGAGGAGGTACGTACGCCTGCCCGCCTAGCCAGTGGGATGGTTTAAAGTTAACGGCTAAAACAACACGAGTAAAGGGGTCTTAGTTCCCTGTGTGTCATCAAACCGTTCTTCGGTGGTGGAGTGGAAATTGAGCGATGAAAGGTTGCTAAAAATGTCAGGTGCTAGACCAAAATGGAAAAGGACAACACTCGCTGTGTGTACTTACAATTGTAGGTCGCTGGCGAGAGAGGAAACGTTAAACCATCCGATGGAGGAGAAGAAAAGGATAAGATGCGATATCCTTGGTATCTGCGAAACCCGACGAAAGAAGGAGTTGGAAGTCAACTGGAAGGATGGAAGCACTGTGCGGCTCAGAAAGGGAGACGGCGCTAGAAACGTTGGAGGAATCGGATTTATCGTCAGTAAGGATTGGGTTTCGAAAGTCATATTATGCCAGCTAATATCATCACGTATTGGTGTGCTGGAGTCAAAAAGCTATCCTCAAGGTCATCCAGGCCTATGCTCCCACAAGTGCAAGTAAGGACGAAGAAGTGGAAGAATTCTACCAAGAGCTCGAAAGAGCCCTCGTGCAAAAGTCCACTTACACTGTCACGATGGGAGATTTCAACGCTAAGGTTGGGCGAGGGAAAGCTGGCGAAAAGTTCATAGGGAGATACGGCAGCGGCGAAAGAAATGAAAGAGGAGAAAGGCTGGTAACGATGGCAGAAATGAAAGAACTGTACGTGGCAAACACCTAGTACAAAAAGAAGATTGCAAAAAGGTAGACATGGATCGCGCTAAACACGAAGAGTAAGAATGAAATCGACTATATTTTAGTCAATAAAAGGTGCATCGTTCAAGACGTCTCTGTGGTGCAGCCCTTCAACACCGGCAGTGACCATCGCCTGCTTAGAGCGAAGTTGATTTTCGATGAAGTAGTGGAAAAGAAAGCGTTACAGATGGCAAACAGGAAACAGCGCCCGAAGACATTCAATGAAGCAAAGCTGAAGAAAGTGATTTCTGGGTTTGACTGGAACCAGACAGAAAAGTGTGATGAGGACTATAGTATCTTTGCTGACAAGCTGAGACGTTGCGTAAAAGCAGCTGAAATTGAAAAGATGAAGAAGGCAAAGGGAAGACTCTCGAATGAAACGAAAAGCTTGTTAGAGAAGTGGAGAAATATGAAAAGGAGCTTGGATAACAACCTCGAGTACTCCATTCTGTGCAAGCTTATACGGCAAAAACTGAAGGACGACTTTGAGAACTTCCGGAAAGAAAAACTCCTTAAAACAGCTGAATCACGCAAGAGCCTCAGGACATGCAAGCGGGAATTGGCGCAGTATAGATTGAGTGTAACAGCATTGAAGAACAAGGTTGGAGAGACAGTAATTGACAGAGCAGGGATGGAGGAGGTCTGCAAGGACTTCTATACAGAACTGTTCAAATCAAAAATCAATGTCCCTCTCCCAACGCTCCAAGAGGCAGAAGAACGCGTCCCCCCAATAATCGTCAGCGAAGTCCAAAGTGCACTACACCAGATGAAGAAGGGAAAAGCTCCAGGCAAAGATGGAATAACGTCAGAAATGATTTCCGCAGGAGGCGAAAAACTTTGGAAGGCCCTCGCTTTAAGATTCAGTCAATATCTCGAAGAAGGAAAAATACCATCAAACTGGAAGGAGTCGAATACCATCTTGCTGTACAAGAAGGGGGAATCGAGAAAATCTTAAGAACTATTGCCCTATATGCCTGCTCTCTCATATCTATAAACTCTTTACAAAGGTGATAACGAACCGACTCTCGCAGAGTCTGGATGAACAACAGCCGAGAGAGCAGGCAGGGTTTCGAAGAAATTTCAGCACGATCGACCATATATTTACCCTTAGCCAGCTCCTAGAAAGAGCGAGGGAATACAAACTCCCGCTGTGCATTGCTTTTGTCGACTATGTAAAGGCCTTCGATAGCATCGAGTTCAAGGCAATATTAAAGGCGCTCGCAGAGCAGGGCATTAACACGCAGTACATCAGTTTGTTGAAGGAAGTGAATACTGGATGTACAACAGACATTACTCTCCTCGAAACTCCCCTCCGCATCCCAATCGAGAAAGGCGTAAAGCAAGGAGATACAATTTCACCTAAACTATTTACCGCCTGCCTTGAAATGGTTATGAACAAGATCAATTGGAGGAGTGGTGTTAATATAAATGGAGAACGATTATCTCATCTCAGATTCGCAGACGACATCGTACTAATTGCCGAAAGCACCAACCAACTGCAGAGCATGCTACAAAGACTCGACAAGAAAAGCAGTCAGGTCAGTCTGAAAATGAACCGTTGCAAAATGAAATACATGCGATCAGACGTCTTACAAAAAGCCCGAATAACGGTAACAGGAGAAGAAATTGAAGAAGTGGAACAGTACATATATTTGGGCCAAGAAGTTAATATGCACCAAGACATGAACAGAGAACTCTCGCGAAGGATTCAGGCAGGATGGTGTGCGTTTAATTCCATCAAGGACATCCTCAAAGGAAAAATCGACAAGACCACACGTACAAAAATCTTCCATTCAACAGTGCTGCCAGCCATGCTGTATGGCAGTGAAACGTGGGCACTGACAAAGAGAGAAGAGCGGCTGTCGGTAGCTGAAAGGGCAATGGAACGAGCTATGTTGGGAATTTCCCTTCTGGATCGTATCCCAAATAAAATGATTAGAGAACGCAGCGGTGTGAAAGATATTGTTGTGGAAAGCAGATACAATAAGATACGATGGGCGGGCCACATAGCACGGTTCACGGACAATAGGTGGACCGCAATCATTACTGAGTGGTACCCGTGAGAACAGAAAAGACCACCTGGTCGGCCTCTAAGAAGATGGGAAGATGACATTGTAAAATGCTTCAGACGAACGTGGAGAAGAAAGGCAAGAATGCGAGAAGAATGGCGGATGTGTTGTGATCGGCATTGTCTTAATGACAGCTGATGACCGATCGATCCAGGTGATCGATCCAGGTGTGGTGATATATAGCTTTTATAGCTGGTCAAAAGCTGCTCAAAAACAGAAACATGAAGGGCCTAATCCTGTATGGTAGCAAGGTACAAAGTGTCTCTTTGAGATGCTGAGTGCCTTCAGCTCCCACTCACACTGAGAAAGGAGCTCAGCATATAAAGAGGCACCAGCACCTTTCACAATTGGGCTGTAAGTGACTTTCTTAAAGTCACATAGGAAGTCTATAGCAGAGACTGTATTAGAATCCACATCTCCTGATTCCCAGTCTTGTGCTTCCACTACAAAACCATTCTTGTTTCCATGTACTGCATTACTGTTGTAGTTACACATTTGAAGCCATCTAGCCACACCAGAAAACCAGACAGTAAGTTTTATCTACCTGAAGGCACCAAACTAAACCTTCGAGATTTGCTGGTAAAGAACATATTTATCCAGTACAAAAATCCTATAATGGGTTATGACTTTATGCATTATGACTGTGACAAAACCAGGGAATTTGAAGGTTACTTACCATCCTTACTGTATGATACTGCTCTAGTTATTTCACAATGTCTCAATTTAAGGACAGCACACTGGCCCTAATTTTAAATTGCTTGGTTTATGACAGTTTGCGTCACAGCATTAATGTTAAACAATTTTTTTTAAACTTCCTTCATGAAAGCTTTGCTGATCATGTAATGCTTGACAAAGCAGAATAGCTCCATTAGAATTATGATTTATTGTAAATATGGAAGTATTAGGAATGACTATTATGGATCTTAAAATTGCATGGAAAAATCCATTGAATAACAAATTATGTGAGCTGTCATATTTATCAAAGCTCAATAGCTCTATCATATGCATTTCTTTCTAAAATGCCAAAAGCAATTAAACCACACCACATCTGCTTGCCAAATTTCACTTGAAATTAGACAGGCTAGTGCCTAGTCACTTATTTTAATATTAAAAAATAGAAACAAAGAAAAGAGCAGGGCCGTAGCAACAAAGAACGTGGCCCCCTCCGAACGGTGGCCCCCTCCGAACATATGTCCGGGCGGGGCCCCTTACAATGCAGAAACTGGAATGCGGTATTTATTTTGCCACTTTTAGGGGCCCCCTTCCTTGCGGGGCCCCTCCGGTCGGAGGGTATGGAGGGTGCTCGCTACACCTCTGGAAAAGAGGCAGGAGAAAAAGGAAGAGTATACAACAAAGCCAACTACATACAAAGTAGCCAAGACAGACAAAAGCAAATAAATATTACACAAAGTTTACATTGCATACTAAATAGCATTCACACAGCCTTTATGCATTAGCAATTTTTTCATTTGAAGTTAAGGAGCTGATTCAGCAAAGCACCTAAGCACATGACTAATCTTAAGCATGCAATTGTTTTTCTGAATTGGGCTCTAAATGAGCAAAGGCCAACGCTGGAGCAACATCAGCATTCCTCAGGTTTGACATAATCAAATATTTTCATTTCTTCAAATCTCAAAGCTGGTTTCCACACAAGAATTTATATCCAAATACCTTCTGAATCAAGCCCCGGTGAGGACATTACATGGTGCCTGTGAGTAAGTGGTAAATTTGAGCTAGAACAAATCCAGATTGTGACTTTGTTAACTGTGGAAGTACTAGCTGCTGCCATATTTGAGTCTAAGGCTTGGTCTACACTTACCCCCCAAGTCGAAGTAAGGTACGCAAATTCAGCTACGTGAATAACGTAGCTGAATTCGACATACCTTACTTGGAACTTACCGCGGTTCAGACGCGGTCCACACGCGGCAGGCAGGCTCCCCGTCGACTCCGCAGTACTCCTCTCGCTGAGCTGGAGTACCGCAGTCGACGGGGATCACTTCCTGGTTCGATTTATCGCGTCCAGACCAGACGCGATAAATCGAACTCGGAACTTCGATCCCCAGCCGCCGAACTAGCGCGGCAGTGTAGACCAGCCCTAAGTTGCACTGTGCAAGGGTTCTCAAACTTTCTGGAACAAATCTTAAAAAGAGATTCTTTCATAAACTGTATCCACCTCCCTTTTATGACGGAAGAATATGCCCTGTGGATACTGCTACACAAAGACATGAATTTAAAGATATTTTACTGCATAGTAAATCAGGAAATAAGTGGAGAAGTTACAGGTGTGTTGGTATCAGGCAAAAAAATATGCAGCACAGTTCAACTCAGCCTCTTATAGGCAAGTAGACAAAAGCATTCTCGCTGGCCTTTATCTTTGTTAATCAGATTCCATCAGGTCCACAACAAACTTATCTTGCTTGGACCAAACATTCCTTGGCAGCCCAGACTTCCCACTGGAGGGGATGCTATGCATAAAATAATTCATTCTGGCTTTCAAATTTTTGCAGTCTTCCTGTGAGAAGATCCTCACTCTACTAGCGCCACCCCCACAAGGTTCTTGGAGAGGGCAGCTTTGTGCTGGTTTCTACCAACGGTAGATTCCATCCACCAGCATCTGTAGAAGACATCTGGTATGTTATGGTGGTGGTACTGTAGAACCTGCCTGTTTTAACTAGAGATGGCTATCCATTATCTAACCCTTGTGCTTCCTGTGACCCGATGGCATTCTCATACTACCCAAAGTATTGTCTATATACTCCATATAGACCTTCCTAAGGTTTGGCTTTATTGGGCACTCAGATAATTTAAAAGATTATGAACCTCAGCCTAAACGTGCTCTCCAAGCCTGGCAGTTTTAAAGTTTTTTTGCAGAACCTCCCTTTCTTTGTCCCTAGTTCCTTCTCATGCTCATTTCTTATGTCCTGGTAAGTTATCAAGTCACACCTGCCCCAAGTCAGCAGAAGTGACTCAGCAGTTTTATGCAATGTTCTAGGATGGTGGGTCAAGAGAACATTCCTGCATCCCTATACTATTTTATATTCAACTCCAATTACACTTTAAGAAAAAGTCTCATAAAAAGTTATATATGCAAGTATAGTTAAAAAGAACAAACCCATTAACAAACCAAGAAATTCTTGTGTAAAATTCCAAACAATCCAGACTATCCACTTTTACACCCACAACAAGCCCGGGCAAGTAACATCATGATCATCAAACTTTCCTAAAAGATTCACAGCTAGACAATGAACCATGACAAAAACAACTATACGTTGGAGTCTCACTATCAGCTACCGGCTCTTTGGTCACATTTTGTTTCTTCCCCTGTGGCTAACTTCCTGCCTCCACAATTTCCTGCCTTGCAACGCCCCAGAGTATGATACAGTCTTCTTGGAGGAAGATTTTGGGCTGAAGCTACTTTTAGTATATTCTCCTTCGCCCTGTGCCTAAAGTGCTGTGCTCCGACTTGTGGTTGCTAGAAATTTAAAGGGAACAATAAATGTAGAGGGTTTACTTTTTTTGCTATTCCCATACATAAAACCAAACACAACACAAAAGGGAAGTTGTGATCATTATACAGAGAACAGAACAACCAGGCAGTTACAGTCACCTGCCATCTTGGGACACTGCATATTTCCATCTGGTTTTTAAAGCATGGCTTCATCACCCTTGCAGCTATCATATTCCATCTTAGCATGTCTGTAATTTTCTTGTCAGAAAATGAAATGAGAGCCTTTTTTAGGTCACCATTTACAACATGCCACCTCTTTGTATTAGCCAGAGCTGATGGTTCCTGTAGCTCTGGATACTGTGCTGCAGGTACTAGGGCAGTAGCTTGAGATACAATACTGTGGCCTCGTATCAACACAATGCTGCAGCCTCCCCGCCATGAGCCAATAGCTCTTTCATAGAATGCATGGATGTGGAGTGGAACGAGCTGCTCTCAGGTGCATTTTTCTCACCGTCCATTAAAAGCAATCAAGGGAAGGAGCAAGTTTAGATCATTGAACCTCAGCATGACCAAGGTTACCTGACAACTCAGTCTCGACCTTAGGTAGCTTTTTCAGGAAGGCCTCCCAAATACACCTCCCAAAGATAACTGAGCTGGTTACTGAGATAAGAATCAAGTTCTCCTGGCCTGGTCTCTGGAGACACTGTTGTAATCTGCTTCAGGAAGTTTTAGTAAAGAGGCAGAATGGTCAGGGCACTGGACTGAGTCCCAGGAGAGATCAGGTCTGCCCCTGACCTGCTGGGTGACTTCAGGCAAGTCACATCACCTCTTTCCCCTCCCAGCTTTTGGATGAAATCTTAGCCCCACTGAAATCAATGTCAAAACATCCAGTGACTTCAATGAAACCAGAGTTTCACCTTTTATTAGTCTGGTGACACTAGGCAGAAGGTGATTAATAAGGCAACAGGAAAGAAGGGATAAATGTAGTTAAAACATGATTGCACAGTGATAATTCAAGGTGACCATCAACCAAAGAACTATGAATAGAGGACAGCAAAGAAGCAAGTGGTATTAGGTTAAAATAATATTTCCCCCCATATCAATTCAGTGCAGAGCATTACTTTACATACAAGCAGACTGAGCAACTGTCCTCTCTTAACATATTCTACTCTTTGATTAGAGATAGAAGCAAGGAAAAAAGGACGGACAGTAGTGAGAGACTGCATAATGCCATCTTCATGGATGAAGAAACAGTGGAAGTGGATTACCATGGCAATATGTGTTTCTGGAATGCCTGTATTTAGTACCTGAAGCCACAAAATTACCTGTCTGGGAGCCATTTCAGCAATGGAGAATGGCCCCATGGTTATTTTGGAAGATGCAGCATGGCTTTATATACTGCCCATTAAGTCTTATAGTACTTGTTTTGCATCTGTGCAACTACTGTACTGTCATTTCAGGTGACATGGACCAATAATCCCTTTTGTTTTAAAGCAGAATGCTGGAAGAAGTGGTACCATTCCTGAAGAAATTTAATCCTCCCAGATGTTTTTCCAGTGTGATGGTGTCATGTACATTCTGTTCCAGTTTCTAGGTAAAGGGCTATAAAAACAACAAGTATTATTCTAATCAAAATACAATAAATGAGAAATTTAATTTTCTTGCAGACAGTGACCCAACAATGGGAGCTGCTTTCACCAAGAACCATGAGTGCAAACAGCTCCTAATGATGTATTTTGGTACAAATTAAAATATACAGAATATAAGAATGTTGATCACTGCTTTGCAATTTGCTGTCTACTTACAATCTCTTTTTTGATCTACAGGTCACTGGATATGAACCCAATACAGCTAGTGTGGCATCATCATAGCTCCATTATATATAGGCAGAGGCTAAAGTCAGCAAAAAAGGGGGAACTGAAGGTCATTCAGAGAACATCTCCACACTGTTGAAAAATGTAAGAGACACAGAAGTCATCTGGCCATATCAGAGAGAAAAGGAGTTGCCAGCAGGATGTCGCATTGATTTTGTTGCTGGACATTAGAAATGTGTCAGAATTTCAATTGAGACAATGGGTTTTGTTACAACATGAAAGCTAGTCATCCCACTCCACAACTATGCATTCTATGCAAATCTCAACTTTCATAAGGCGTTTGATACTGTCTCACGTGACCTTCTCAAACAAACTAGAGAAATACAACTGGTTGGAAAACTGTACTGAAAGAGTAGTTTATCAATAGTTCAGTCAAGCTGGAAGGCCATATAATGTGGGGTCCCACAGGGATCTGTCCTGGGTTCAGTTCTATTCAATATTTTCATAAATTATTTGGATAATGGCATAGAGAGTACACGTATAAAGTTTGCGGACCATACCAAGCTGGGAGGAATTGCAGCACTTTGGAGGACAGGATTAGAAATCAAAATGATTCTGACAAACTGGAGAAATAGTCTGAAATAAATAGGATGAAATTCAATTAGGATAAATGTGAAGTTCTATACTTAGGACGGAATGATCAAATGCACAAATACAAAACAGGAAATGACTGCCTAGGAAGGAGTACTGCAAAAAGGGATCTGGAGGTTGTAGTGGATTAGAAACTAAATATGAGTCAACAATATAATATTGTTGTAAAAAAAAAAAAAGAAAACATCACTTTGAGATGTATTAGCAGGAGTGTTGTAAGCAAGACATGAGAAGTAATTTTTCCACTCTACTCAGCACTGATAAGGCCTTAGCTAGAGTACTGTGTCTAGTTCTGGTCACCACACTTCAGGAAAGAGGTGGACAAACTGGAGAAAGTCCAGAAGAGAGCAACAGAATGACTAAAGGTCTAGAAAACATGACCTGTGAGGAAAGGTTGAAAAATTGGGTTTGGTAAGCCTGGAGAAGAGAAGAGTGAGGGGGTACAGGAAAACGATCTTCAAGTATGTAAAAGGTTGTTATAAAGAGGAGGGCGTTAAATTGTTCTACTTAACCACTGAGGACAGGACAAGAAGTAACAGGCTTAAATTGTAACAGGGGAGATTTAGGCTAAACATTAGGAAAAACTTCCTAACCATAAGGGTAGTTAAGGAACAAATTACCAAGGGAGGTTATGGAATCTCCGTCATTGGAGGTTTTTAAGAGCAGGTTGGACAAACACCTGTCAGGGATGGTCTAGATAACATTTAGTCCTGCCTCAGTGCTGGGGACTGGACTAGATGACCTACCAAGGTCCCTTCCAGTCCTACATTTTTATGATTCTGGGGTTCCAATTTGAAGCACAGACAGGATATTAACCAGGATAAAGCCTTGAATATCCAAGAATCTCAACACCTGTATGACAGGCAAGTATTATTCTAATCTTACAAATTGGTAAACAGCCATAGAAAGATTGAAAAAAGGCACTTGCATTCAGGGTCAAACAGGGAGCTGGTGGCAAATTCAGGTACAGAATCTGAGTTCCATTGCTTTAACCGCCTGAATACACGTCTTCCTTAAATCTTAAATAAAATGTATACTTTTATGTTAACATATAACATCCTATATTTAATGTAGAAATGTTGCTTGAGTTTGAGGCATTCAGTTAATATTACGCTTAAAAATGATAAAGTATCAGTTTAGGGGTCAAATCTTGACCAGGTCAGGGTTTGGCCCCAGTTGCATGCTTCGTATTGACTTTGTGGAAAATAAATTAAAAAACGCATCAAAAGCAAAATGAATTATGTTTGGCAAATTTCTACTCTATTCTCAGCCTTCCTCTTTACAGTAGGGGTATATTGGAAAAATGAATTAAAATTAATGCTTTAAACCAAGTCTGCAACACTATTTCAGGATTTCCATAAATAGTCATTAAAGTTCACTATTCTACAAGAACTTAAAAATGTTTACCACTGGTGAAATATTGAATCTAATGTTCAGTTAGACAGTCCTCAAAAATGATATAGCATTCAGTGTATGTCTTGCATTTCCTTTAAAAGAGACAATTTAATGCAAGGCATGGCCCTCTGCTGGAGCTACCCCCACAGTGGCACTATGCAGTCACTCATCCCAATATAAATACCTCAAGATCTTTCAACATTTCTGGCTAAAGTGGCAGTCAACGGTCTAATGCAAGTGAGAATATTGCTTGAATGCTACTTGTCTGCTTTGCTGTAGGCTTCCTATCCAGGAATAATATAACCGTTTAACACCTGCGGGGGAAGGGATAAGGCTGGTCTTACATATTTTTAAAGAAAGTCCAAGAATTGCTGTGTTTCCTCAGCCCCACTCCTCCTGCTATCACAATGCTCCTGCTGTTTTTATAACCTCCCCATTAGTCTCCTGTCGGTTTTTTCTCTGTCTTCCATCTTTTTATTTCTTTAAAATATGCTTTATTGCCACCATTCCTGACCTCAGCCACCAAGCAAGCAACACAGGCGCCATGATGACTTTACAGTTGACATGCCCTAGGATTGGCTGCGGGAAGGGAGAAGAGAGAGAGCTATTATATAGCCTTTTCAAACATATACACTGGTAGCTGTAATTCAAAAGAAAACACCACTGAATGCCTTCAGCTATAACTACAGATATAACAACTATTACCAAAACAGGTGCCAAACATTGCTGGAACTACCCTGACACTCCATACACTATTTAATGAATATTTTATTGTTATTCCAGGAAAGGCTTTTAAAAGAATACAGAAGACAACAATTATGCAGAGCTGTCTCACTAACTGAGAGAGCAAGAATGTAAGCTCTAACATGAAACTGAAAGATGGACACTTTTCACAAGAGCATTGTTTCTTAAAGCTACAACATAGGATGGACTGAAACTGCAAAAAGTGCATACAGCTGACCCAAAGACAACAGTGGTCATATGCAAAACCATATTTGCCTAGCAAAGTATTCTGGTGTTGGCACACTGTTTGACTGATAAATTACAGAGCTATATATCTGTTATGCAGAGCAGTAGTTGGAGTTCTGCCTAACAATTATCCGTAGTCTGACTCTGAAAGTCTATTTGGCAGAAGGATGAATTTGATAACAAAGGCCTGATTCACTGACATTGATAACCAAATTGGTATTTCCAGCACTCAATGGTTAAAACCAGCAGCTGTGCATAAGACTCTATAATTCTACAATGCCAGAAATAGCATCGACTCAGGAAATATTCAGGCAGGTACCCAATGTGTCTCTATCATTATCTTGTTTATATATAAAATGAAAAACTACCAAAGTACAAGTTAATTAGGCACTCTGGTTTACAGATATTTTAGACCTTACAGATATTTTAGACCTTACAGTTGTGTCAGCAGTTATACTCTGAAGTTAAATATGAATTCTGAGATATAGGCTGAAGTGAATTTGCAAAAGGACGCCCAAATCCCATTAAAAGACAATAGGCATTGGGTGCACAGCTCTCCTTTAGCTCCTTTGAAAGCTATTATAGATTTACGTGTCCAAGCAGACACATATTCCTGGAAAAGGTCCCTAGTTCACAAGTGTAACTGAAGCTCATTTAAGGCTCAGTTCTGCACAACTGAAGTCAATGAGAATTTTGCTATTGACTGCAATGGAAGCAGAATTAAGGCCTTACCCATTACGTGAGGCTCTTCACAATATTTCATTTGATCTTTTTATCTAATTCTTAATTCACCATTCAAAGGTACAGTTATACAGTTTATCTGTCTGTCTACATTTCTGAAAGAGAGAGATTACCAATCATGTTTTTGGGGATTGATGATCAAATCAGCAATATGGGACATACTGACACTGGCTGGTTAAAGAGCAATGTCCTATTTATTTTTAATTCCAAAATGCTGCTGATTGCAAAGCAATGAGGAATCAGAACTCAAAACCTTCCTAAGGCAAAAAGGAAACAATACAGGAAAAACTGTTTCTATGGTTTTCAGATATTAGCCTTTCTCCTCTCCCCCAAATGGCCTTTAAAATAAGTATGACTCATTCTAGAAAAGGCTCTTACAGACGGATTAAAGTGATAGCTCGGTCAGGATTTCAATAATATTAATTGTTGATGGTGGAGAGTTTAAAGCCAGGAGAAATTAGCAGTTTGTGGTATCTCTCACCTACAGGCATTCTATACTGTAATAAGGGAATCCTCTCACCTGACTGGAAAACTCTGCCTAGTCATGGAATATCAAGCATGTGTCATTGTCTTTTATTCCAGATCTATTGAGTATACTTAAAAAGACAGGAAACATGGTGAGTGCAAAGAGTGCCCCCAAATCTCTCATCTAGCTTATTTAATAAAAGCTAATGTTAAACTTGCACCACATCAGTTTAGGAATTCACTGGTACTGTAACGGACCATACATTGTCAGTAGTACTAACACTTTAATCTCTGGTAGTACTTTTTGTTTATCTTAAGAACAGGATTTCACAGAAATCAAAGCAAGTTTTTCTAACCTGCTTATCCACAAAATCAATCAAGGTACATGAGAGATGAATTTGGCCACTACAGGTTAAAGGCACAAACAAAAGTACACTCTTATTATAAAAATAAAAGACAGTAGTATCATCTTGTAGTATCTTCTTTCAATTGTACTGTATAAAAGTGTGTATATACACAGTACATAGTGAGTCATCGTTTTAAGTACTGAGCAAACCAAATGACTTAAGCCAGGTGCAATGGCAATGATAATTCTGTACCTTACTTTATTTTTTGCTGGTACAATAAAACAATGAGCAACAGACATGTGCAAGTTGCACTGCAGTTAAAGCAATATGTGAAATGTTCATCACAAAGAGTTGTCTTTTTGCACTGATCAATATAACCATCAAAAAGTGAAATGCAAATACTCTGTTTCTCAGAATAAGTAAAGCTATTATTGGGTTTACCGCCTTAGAAACCCAGAGATGCATTATTTGGCATTAAAATGAATGCTCTAAAGATGAAACATCAAAGGAAATAGAAAAAAGTGCAAATATATTCAATGTTTTATCTTCTAATTGATTAGAGAGCAAAGTGATTTTACATAAAAGAAAAACCATCTTAAAATAATAAATACATGTGATGAGTATGAATGTTAATGCTATTTCAGTTTGCTCTGTTAATTACCTATACAGACCTTTTGCCATCTGTCAGATATTTTTCTAGTTAACTGTATGCATTTTTCCCTCCTCTACTGTGGTATAGAGAGATCAAAGTCCACACTTTCTGCAGACAGATTCTGAAATAATACTGAAGTCCCTAAAAGATGAATTTTCAATTACAGTTTATTTTCACATTTCCAAAACCCCCAAACTTCAGCAGACTATTAAAGGGTTAAATGAGCATGTCA
The DNA here is from genome assembly GCF_002925995.2 of Terrapene triunguis. NCBI lineage: Eukaryota > Metazoa > Chordata > Testudines > Emydidae > Terrapene > Terrapene triunguis. The sequence goes on from NW_020664436.1 coordinate 45,467,724, forward strand.
CATTTTACACATTAGAAATTCACTTTAATAAACATAACATTTTTAATAGCAGAACTGCAAATAGCAGAATAGCAAACATCCTGCAGCAAATGAGACAGGATACAAATGAACCCTTAGAGCAGCTAAGAATTAAGATCCGTTTTCTTTCACTTACCAGCGTTATCCATTTTTTCTGCACCCGCCAGCACTCAAGAAGCAGAGTTCTATAGAAAAGCAGCCAGTGCTGCTCTTTTTCTCTCTAATGAAGCTCACTGCCCTTCTCCTGATTATTAGACCTTGCTGGCAGTCAGAGCGTACTTCATGCACTGACTGCAGTAGACACCACCAGGAAATTTATATCTCCAAGGATGACAAACAGCCATTAGCTCCATTATAGGCTGATTAAGACTGTGTGAGCCTATCAAGTGGATACTTGAATCCCCCCTGGATTTTCACCTTTCCTGGGGAGAAAACAAAAAAACCCTCCAACTATGTAATATTGAATACACAATTTTGCAAAGTAGAAAAAATGTTGTTTTAATGAGGAAGTGTTTAAAAGGTGGGGGGGGCAAAACTCTAAAGAAAAAGATGTAGATAACAGAGTGGAATGAGCCTACATTATAAATGGCAAAAGTTTTGATTCTGGGAGGAGGGAGGGTGGGGAAAGGCAGCCTTTTTCCTAAGGCGTTTTAGCTTTGAGAAAAATGTATCACTGAAAGAGATTACTTTTGCTGCAGTCATTAATTCTGGCTATGCGTTAAATCCTACAACTTCTATGTCTGATGTTCCATATTGTTTACCAGAAATGCATTTATAGCTGTATCGATAGGCATACGCAGACAAGCAATTCATCCATTGGAGACATTAATTATTATACTGCCATTTGCAGGCTAAAAGTAACTAAAGGGTCAGAGCCTATTAGTCAAGGGCAAAACTGTCATCGGATGTCAGCAGAATCAGGCCCAACAAAAACTGATTGACATATGTAGAAATGAAAAGCCAACTACGGACATTTCTGCTAGACTTTCCATACCATCTGAGATTCTGATGCCCAAGATTTTTCCACGATAATGTAAAATAATTTCAGTGGAATTGGATTTTTAAACATTTCCCTTTTCTATATTATCAGAAGTTCTCTTCTTACAAATAATACATATTTTTTATGTTCACACAAAGATATTTCTCCTGCCAGCTAAGGTTGAATGGATTCAATATGGGGATAGGCATCAGGGGACTTGGTTCTATTCCCAGACCTACCATCTGACCGGAGGGAAGGAACAATCTTTACCTCAGTTTCCTCATTTGTAAGAGGGAGATAATCCTACTTACTCACTTTTGTGAAGTTCATTAGAGTCCTATATGAAAAGGTATTGCTACCTAGTCATGAAACTACATAAATGCTACACATTCTGCTATTTTCTTTTTCATTTAAATAATTCTGTGTGCTACCATAATCCTCAGTAGTGTTGTAAAGAAAACGGAATGTTTTTATGTCTTTTATGGATGTAAGATTCTGCTCACCACCAATGAGTGTATTATAGGAGCAGCAATATACATCTCTGCAATTACTTCCCACCCTTACCTCCCCCCTTTTTAAATAAAAAATGCTTAGAGCCCTGATCTATTTGCACTGCTTGGGGGTGGGGAGACAGAATCAACTGCTGAGAGTGAATGTCATCAGCAAAAATGGAGAGTATCTAGGGCATGTTGGTTACATTCTGTATTGTAGAAAGGAAAAGCTTGAAGGGCTAAGGAGAGGCAAAAGATTAGAAATATGTCACACTTTATATTAAAGTTCTATTTATAAATTGTTTATAAAGAGCCTATCAATGACAGATGGCATAAGCATGTTGCAGTAGTATGTGTGATAGAAGGTGAAAAACACGTCAGTACAAGGTGTTCTATATCATTATAAGCCATGGTAATTAGCAACCTATTCACCTGTTGGACTCTATAATAATCACTAACAAATGATTAACCAAGTAATAACTCATTGAGTATTTATAAATGAATCCTTAACATAAAGTATGAATCTCCTCTTCTAGGTCAAAACTAGAAAAGAACTTCTAGAAAAGAAAAAATAAGTTACAGAACCAGAGAAGGTACATATGTTGATTAGCATACGCTGCTACATGTTACTTAACTTACTGCTACATGAGCAGATATAACTATTACATTACAGCATCAGAGTGACATCTCACTTATGGTTTGGCTGCCAAAACTACTAAGCTTTAACTATCAATTTTAACTTTAATTTTCTATGGACATCTCTATCGTTGGTTGAAAAGTGTAAAAAGTGGTATTTTTTCAAAATTTTCCCAAATGTTGAAACCTCAGAATTATGAAATTTGAAAATCTTTCAGCCAGATCTACTCAATTTCATTCCTTTTTCTGCTTTATTTTAAAATAAATAATAATAATAATAATAATAATAATTTGAAATTAGGGATAGAATAAATCCAATTTTTTTCATTCAACCAAATAACAAACAGTACTACACTGATATGAGACACACTGAATCCAAACCCTTGCTATCTGTGAGGCCATACTACAGTGTTAAGATTTGGCCAGTAAATAGGGCTGCTTAATCCAGTGGTGATCTGCACATGCGCCTTTAGTATGAGAGAAAGACACAAAATGATTAAATGGGATGCTGCGATTCTTTTCAGAATTTTCTCAGCTACTCCACTTAATTTGATTTAACTTAGTTTGCTCTTCTTCATCATAGCTGATGAAAAGCACTATATTAGTGCTAGATATAATTATTTAGTATGGGTCTGACACTGGGCTCACTGAAATTGATAGCAAAGCACTCACTGATTTCAATGAGGGCAGGATCAGGCCCTAAATTTAATGCTGTGAATTGTACCACTGTAGTCACTGACAGGCAGGGTGGTCCAGTGGAGTCCTGGGCTCACATCCCTGCTCCACCACAGATTCCCTGTGTGATCTCAGACAAATCCCTCAGCTTCTCTGTGCCTCAGTTCCCCATCTGTGAAATGGGGATAATAAGCACTTTCCTATGTTGCAGAGGTATTGTGAGGATAAATACATTAAAGGCTGTGCACAGGAACTACTGTACGGTGATGGGGGCCATATGGGTACCTAAGATAGACAGATAGTCAAAGCTATGACTTCTGATCATAAACATGACACCCAGAGGTAAGTATTTTGCAGAATAGGACCCTAAGTCCCAAATCTGCAATGCATAATGTGTAGGTGGGCTGCTGCACCTATGTGGAGTCCCAGCAAAGTCAAGTGGGCCCAGTTCACCCAAGTATTGTACATTGCGGGCTTGGGAATTAAGTGAGTAAATAGAGTGAAGGGGGTAAATAAACCACAGCTCCCACTCAAAGTTAAGACTGAATAATTGAACCCAAATAATCAATTATAGCTTCACAGGTGTATCCAATAATGAAAAATAAGCCTAAACACACATGTAGAAAATGTAAACAATGGCTCAGCGTAAATATATCATTATAGAGGATTTGATTTTTTAAAAACAATTTCTGGTAAAGTACGGCGCTTCATTTCACTGTTTCTGTTTCTTCCCAAGCAGAGGCCATAATGTAAATGTCTCTGGGAGAAGCTGTATTTGGTTTTAGATGCTGTGGGTTTTTTAGCCAACCTCAAAATTCTAAATATACAATGTCAAATAATTCTGTAAAGCATCTTCCAATTCCCAGGATAGTTTTTGTGATCGCATGGGAATTGTGGTGTTCCATAAAACATATTCATTCTAGGGAATTTTCCTTCCCTTCTCTTCCCTGCCAGAGATGGCATGATGCCAGAGATAAAAGGATGAAGGATGCTCTGAAAACACAGGAATCAAAACAGCGTTCCTGTGTCATCACCTTTGGGTAAATCACTTAACCTTCTGTGCCTCACTTTCTCTGCCTGTAAAATGGGGATAGCCACTTACCTCACAATGGTATTTTGAGTCTTAATTAATGTTTATAAATCACATTGACATCCTTGAATGGTAATATCTATATAAATGCAAGGTTGTTATTAAGAATTTCCCCTATCTTCTTCTGTATTCACAAGGCCTTACATGTATGAAAAGCCATTCCTCCTGGGCTCATTTTTGCAAGGGGCTGGTCACTCTGACCCGATCCAGTGAAGTACTTAAGCAAGTGTTTAACTGGAAGTGCACAAGTAGTCCCAATGGGTAAAGCTAAACACATACATAAGTGCTTCACTGGATCAGGCTTGAGAGCTCAGCATTTGTCAGGATCAAATCCCTACTGCACAGCTTTCCCTTAAACCTCTGCAACCGCTACCCACCTCTCAGCACGGGAAGGGAAGCAGGGCTGCTGCTCCCCACCTTATACTGGTGGCTGGCTCAGGGGCAGCACAACAATGTGCTGCTCTTTGCTTGGGGCCAAGCCACGAATCAGCCTGAAATGATTATTTACATAATGCTGCAAGCGCACAGGATGCTTTGCAGTACATAATGTGCTAAACAGAGAACAGAGTCCTTACAAGAAAGATTGTTTAATCTAAAAGCATGAACGAGTACATAGGGCCTGATTCTGCTCTCAGATTGGAGGACCAGGAGTAACACCACTGAAGTCAACAGATTAAGAAAGATGTAAAAATGACATGAAAGGAAAACGGAACCCATTTAGCAATGTGTGGTGTTTGTAGGTGGGGAGCTTCACAGAACAGAAGGATTTTCAGAGGAACAGGAAGGGGCTTGGCATATGTTAAAACCGGGGGACTGTCAAAATGGAGAAGGTGACATGAAAGATGGCATGAAGACAGTGGGGGTGGAAAACAGAGACATAAGGAGAGGTCAAGAAAAAGCTTGAGTGTAGCCTGGGGAAAGACGCAGCAGGAGATAAGCAAAGATGTAGGCAAGAATAACATATTTAAACGCAGTGTTATTTAAGTAAACTCTAAATTAATTCTGAATTATGACTTTTAATAAACTCAGATCTAGAAAGGAATATGAGAGGTGCTCACTTTTCATCTCAGACATACATTGTGGTATACAGGCAAGCTAACTGCCCCAGAAGCAAACCCCACAATTGCACCAGGAAGAATTGTGAAACTTCGGTGCATGCAGAAAAGGACTCTTGAAAACAACTCTTTTCTTCTTCTCTTTTTAGAAAATGATGTTCTGTTACTATGTCAGGCAGCTCTGTACGTGCACAATTGCATACTTAGTCCTGTGAAACTTTAGTGCACACACTGAGGACGATTACATACAAACGCTTTAGTCACAGTCTAAACTGGGGAATTTTAGCAAAAACTGTCCACTCATACTACCACCAAGTGTGATGCACTGGTGAGAGCCAGAGAACTGAAAGGGTATGTCTACACAGCAATTAGAAACCGATGACTGGCCCGTGCCAGCGGGCTTGGGCTCGCGGAGCTTGGGCTACAGGCTGTTTAACTGTGGTGTAGACAAGGGCTCAGGCTGCAGTCCGAACTCTGGGACCCTCCCACCTTGTAGGGTCCTAGAGCCTGGGCTCCAGCCTGAGCCTGAACATCTACACTGCAGTTAAACAGTTCCTTAGCCCAAGCCCTGTGACCCCAAGGCATGTGCCTTCTGCAGGTCTTTAATCTGAGTGTAGACATGGTGGCTTCTGACACTACTACTGTTGTGTCATTTAAACCTGCTCAGAGCATTTGGGAGTTACTGGCAAGCTGGCAGCCTCCAGAGCACATTTCAATCTACTCAGAGCAAGGTTTAATTGCAAGAATTAAATAATGGTAAATAATGCCAGAAGTCTTATCTATACTAAGGTGCATCTTTTAAAATAACCAGCCATTACTGTCAATGGAACATACTATGCAGAGCAATGGATAGAGAATGCCCACAATGCTGTGGTGTTCACGCAATGCCGTCTGCCACTAAAGGTCTAGCTCTTTATTTATGTAACTCCCACAGACTTCAGTGGGAGCTCTGCACATGGAGGGCTTGTGTGACAGATCCCTTAGGTAGCAACTATCACAGGTTTCCCTCACAAATTTGACATAAGTTTTAAAGTATTTTTCTTGAAGAAACAAAGTTCTTCTTCCCTTCAGATTCTTATAGGCATCTGGAGTCACTCTTGTTAAACCTTTAGGTAAAGAAAGGAGACAAACATCTTGGAAAAGCAAATGGCCATTGAGAAAATAGGGCTGGGTCTTTGCCAAACAAACAAAAAAGTTAAATAAAACGGTACAGCTTCCCTTCTTAACACAAAAAGGGTACATGGCCAATAAAAAAGACTACAAGATCCTGGGTAGCGCTAATGTATGTCTGGCTATTCAGTTCCTCATTATACAAACACAATATATCATTTACAAGTCTAGCACATCAAAATAGGTAACATTATACTCAAAAATAAATGCTTTCTCCTGCCTTGTACTAAAGATAGATTAAACATTACAAACAAGTGCATTAAAACACATGATTTTCCCAATGAAAACAGAGATGAGCCTGAAACAAAACCTTGCAATCTTTGTTTCACCAGTTGTATCTGGCGACATATAATTATATAAAACAGACAAAACCAAAACCCTGGATCCAAACAAACCCAAACTTTATGAAAATTTTGGATCTGAATTTGTATCAAAAATGTCTGGCTCTGTTGAGCTGTGACCAGGGCCGGCTCTAGGCACCAGCATTCCAAGCAGGTGCTTGGGGCGGCAATCTACAAGGGGCGGCAGCCCGTGTGTTTTTGCCACTCCAAGCAGCGCGCTGAATTGCCGCCGTGGACGGCAGGGGCAGTCCGTGTGCCATTAGGGCGGCACGCGCGTTTCTGCGGCGGCGGCAATTCGGTGGCAGCTTCTATGTTCAGCTGCCCGTGGTGGCAATTCGGCGGCTTCTGTTTTCCGGCTGAAGACAGAAGATGCCGCCGAATTGCTGCCGCCGCGGAAACTCATGTGCCACCCTAACGGCACCCGGACTGGCCCCGCCGTCTGCGGCGGCAATTCGGCATGCTGCTTGGGGTGGCAAAAATAGTAGAGCCGTCCCTGGCTGTGACTGCTATACAGCACCTCTTCGCCAGTGTTTGATGAGCAGTCTGACAGATGAGGAGAGCTAGTACAAAAAAAGTTTCAGCTTATAGAAAAGTGTTTTATATATAAAGTGATCATATAATTAAAGTTATAAGGGAGAAAGCACCAGGTAGTAAAGGGAACTTAAATCTAGCAGAGAAAATTGTAACAAGAACAAATAGCTGGAAGCTGAAGCCAGACAAATTCAAATTAGAAATGAGACACATTTTTAACAATGAGGTGATTAACCACAGGAACAAACTACCAAGCCATGTAGTAGATTCTCCATCCTTTGATGTCTTCAAATCAAGATATGCTGTAGCCAAACACGAAGTTATTCTTTACACAATTACAAGTTACTGGGCTCAGTACAGGGGCAACGGGGTGAAATTTAATGGTCTGTGATATATAGGAGGTCAGATGATCTAATGGTCCCTTCTGGCCTCAAACTCCATGAATCTATGAAAATGACCTGATTCCATAGTCCTTAACAGCCCCTTCCATCCCCACAGGACTGAAATACTGGACTGTTTTGTCAGGCTTTTACCACTGAATTACAGGAATGTATTTCATATATTTACATCAAAATGCATTTTATCCTATCCACAATATGGGGACTATAGTCTTGCCTTTTTGCCCTCCACTTTCCCCTCTGTTTGGTCCGCAGGTTCATTTCCCATGTTTTATGGCCTCACTTTTGGTAAAAGAGGGAAATTTACATTAATGTTAGGCATATAACAAAGCAGACAGTAGCAGGAAAAATACATGGCACTAACAGTGGAATTACCTATCAGGAGAGAAAAACAAAGGGAAGACAACATAATCTTGTCCTGAGGACTGAGGGTACATGTGACGGGTTGGATCACAGAAACCCCCTTGGGAGCTGCCACCCAATGTACCAAGACTACCCCTGCTTCTGTTTTCCCTGCCAGCTCAGGACTCCAGCACCCTGTCTTGCTGAGCGAGACACTCCAGTCTGGCTCCAGACACAGACCCAGGGTCTGAATCACTTGTCCCAAAGCTGCAAGTTTACCTAAAAACAGCTCACAGGAGTGTGCTTGTCTTTAGCACTCAGATGCCCAACTCCCAATGGGGTCTAAACCCAGATAAATCCGTTTTACCCTGCATAAAGCTTATGCAGGGCAAACTCATAAACTGTTCGCCCTCTATAACACTGATAGAGAGATATGCACAGTTGTTTGCTCCCCCAGGTATTAATACATACTCTGAGTAAATTACTAAATAAAAAGTGATTTTATTAAATACAGACAGTAGGATTTAAGTGGTTCAAAGTAGTAACAGACAGAACAAAGTAAGTCACCAAGCAAAATAAAATAAAATGCGCAGATCTATGTCTAATCAAACTAAATACAGATAATCTCACCCTCAGAGATGCTTCAGTAAGTTTTTCTCAGACTGGACACCTTCCAGGCCTGGGCACAATTCTTTCCCCTGGTACAGCTCTTGTTGCAGCTCAGGTGTTAACTAGAGGATTCTTCATGATGGCTTCTCTCTCTCTCTCTTCTGTTCCACCCCTTTATATATCTTTTGCATAAGGCGGGAACCCTTTGTCCCTCTGGGTTTCCATCCCCCCCACTGGAAAAGCACCAGGTTAAAGATGGATTCCAGTTCAGGTGACATGATCACATGTCACTGCAAGACTTCATTACTCACTTGCCAGCACACACATATACAGGGAGACTCACAGGTAAACAGCCATCTGCAGACAATGGGAGTCATCAAGATTCCAAACCATCATTAATGGCCCACACTTTACATAATTACAATAGGCCCTCAGAGTTACATTTTATATTTCTAGTTTCAGATACAAGAGTGGTACATTTATACAAATCAGATGATCATACTCAGTAGATTATAAGCTTTGTAATGATACCTTACAAGAGACCTTTTGCATGAAGCATCTCCCAGTTAGGTTACATTCACTTATTACCGTATTTTCTCTAAAACTATCCCAGTTACATTATATTGACTTATTATCAAGTTTTTATAAAACCATATAGACTGCACAACGTCACAGTACAATCCTAGTCCCATTGACTTTAGTGAGGCCAGGCTTCCATCCTTGGCTTTAAAATATAGAGAAGAGTGTGTGTTAGGGATGGGAAATGTACAAGGGGCATGAGTTTTTATTTGTGTTAAATGGGAGGGTGAGAAGGAAGACTTGACACAGAAAAGAGGGAGGTATTTGAGGTGTTTGTTGGCATTCATTTTTCTCAATCCCTCCCTGTTGTAATGAGAACATTGAAAGAAGAGGGATCCTGATAATTACTGTGTGTAAGTCTATCTCCATCCTAAGGAAAATAGTGGAACAATTATTAACAGTTCTGGGGGATAATGTAACCATGAGCAGTAGGCAATATGAGGTTAGTTATAAAATAACATTCCAGGATTGTCACTCTGTGTGTCACTCTGAAGCTTAGAATGTCTATTGAGTCAGTGTGAAGAGACAGAAACAATTACAAGCATGGTTGAGAGCACTTTTCATTCAGAATATCACCAGGTTCAATCATCACTGGGATTCACAGTATGTTATGATCCAATTTTGACAGATGAATTACAGCTGTGCAACAGCACAGGCTTTCAGCTACAGTAAAGCATGCTAGACCATTGTGATATCAGGGATAAATCAACCAGTCACTGCCCTTACCCTACAGCTAATTTGCATACAACAGTTTCATTGGTTGTATGAGGGAGACCACAAAGATGGTGGATTACTTGACACAATTGCCACACTCATGCAACAGCAAGCCCTCTCATCCACTAGTAAAGTATAAATCTTGCTAGACAAACTTGATTGCTTTTTTTTTTTAGTATTTACTCACTTCATTCATGAGATGGGAAAGTGAAAAATAGTACATTAAAGACATTTTACAGGCAATACTAAACTGGGAGAACTAAAGATGCAAATCCCTCCACAGCCTGTTGCCCAATTGTCTCGCTCCCTGCATCCCAACATTTGTACTCTTTGCTGAATGGTGCTGGCTTTTGTGTTCTCCATTGCAGATTAAAAAGTGAAATGCGTCAGTCAAGGATCATTACAAAATACTGGATAACCATTATGTGCTGTTCTATGTCCGGTGATATCTGGGCACAGCAAAGCAGAAGAACAAAACCATAGCTTGAAAAAGGACACTGTTCAGTGCTATCATTCCCAATAATTTTAAAGAACTTTTATTTGTGGTGCTTCAATCCAATTACTGTTACTGAGCAGACATATAGGTATCCCAATTAGGGATGGGAGAGACACACTTCATCACTTCAGGTGCAGGGTTACTACTGTGTCAGCCCATGGGCGTCTATAAAACCATGCTCAAACCATTTGGGCTGAGGATCAGGTCACTGGATGGTATAGTTGTGATCAAGCCCTCACCCTCAGGCATGTTAGCCTATGTAGCATCAACAGGAAGACCCCTTTAGAAAACACAGGGGATGTGAGGCTGACATCCTGTCTTTTGCAGTAGCACCAGGTTGGTTAGGAATGTAGGAACTACCATATTAGTTCAGCATAATGTCTCCATTAATGGCCAGGACCAGTTGCCTCAGAGGAAAGTAGGCAATTATAGAATAACCCACCCACAAGGAATGTTTCCTCCTAAACCGCAGTAGTCAGAGGTTGGCTTAACCCAGGGGTGGGCAAACTACGGCCCGGGGGCTGCATTTGGCCCTCCAGATGTTTTAATCTGGCCCTTGAGCTACCGCTGGGGAGCGGGGTCCGGGGCTTGCCCCGCTCCAGCCATGGAGCAGGGTCGGGGGCTTGCCCCGCTCCATGTGTCTCCTGGAAGCAGCAGCATGTCCCCCCACCAGCTCCTATGTATAGGGGCAGCCAGGGGGCTCCACACACTGACCCCGCCCTAAGCACTACCTCTGCAGCTCCCATTGGCCAGGAACCATGGCCAATGGGACCTGCAGGGGCAGCACCTGCAGACAGGGCAGCGCACAGAGCTGCCTGGCTGTGAGTCCGTGTAGGAGCTGGAGGAGGGACATGCTGCTGCTTCTGGGAGCTGCTTGAGGTAAGCACCCCCCAGAGCCTGCACCCTTGACCCCCTCCCATGCCCCAACCCCCTGCCCCACCCCTGATCCCCCTCCTGCCCTCTGAACCCCTCGGTCCCAGCCCGGAGCACCCTCCTGCACCCCCAACCCCTTATCCTCAGCCCCACCCCAGAGCCCGCACCTCCAGCTGGAGCCCTCACTCCCCCCGCCCCCCACGCCACAACCCCCAATTTTGTGAGCATTCATGACCTGCCATACAATTTCCATTCCCAGAAGTGGTCCTCGGGCCAAAAAGTTTGCCCACCCCTGCCTTAATCACTAAAACATGAGGAGTTTATATCTCTTCCCAAACACTTGTGCATGGGGGTGGGAGAGTTCTGTTGTAACTCTGGGTATTCTTCTTAGTCATCTAAGAGTTTAATCCTTTTTTGAATCCTGCTAAGCTCTTGGTCTCAATGATATCCTATGGCAGGAATTGGCAAGCTTTGGCCTGCGGCCCGCCAGGGCCGGTTTGTTTATCTGCCATGTCCGCAGGTTTGGCCGATCGCGGTTCCCACTGGTTCGCCGTTCCAGGCCAATGGGGGCATCGGGAAGCGGCAGCCAGCATATCCCTCAGCCCGTGCCGCTTCAGTGGGACCCACGATTGGCCGAACTTGTGGACACGGCAGGTAAACAAAGCGCCCCGGCCTGCCAGGGTAAGCACCCTGGCGGGCCGTGGGTCAAAGGTTGCCAATAAGAGGAATTGAGATCCTTGTACACCTGGATGAATTTTACCATGAGTGTAAATATTTCTAAAGCCATCAGAAAAAACTAGGGCTGTCAATTAATCGCAGTTAACTCACGCGATTAACTCAAAAAAATTAATCGTGATTAAAAAAATTAATCGCAGTTTTAATGACACTGTTAAACAATAGAATACCAATTGAAATTTATTAAATATTTTGGATGTTTTTCTACATTTTGACATATATTGTATTCTGTGCTGTAATTGAAATCAAATTGTATATTATTTTTATTACAAATATTTGCACTGTAAGAATGATAAACAAAAAAATAGTATTTTTCAATTCACCTCATACAAGTACTGTAGTTCGATCTCTTTGTAGTGAAAGTGCAATTTAGAAATGTAGATTTTTTGTTACATAACTTCACTCAAAAACAAAACAATGTAAAAGTTCAGAGCCTACAAGTCCACTCAGTCCTACTTCTTGTTCAGCCAATCGCTCAGACAAACAAGTTTGTTTGCATTTACAGGAGATAATGCTGCCTGCTACTTGTTTACAATGGCACCTGAAAGTGAGAACAGGCGTTTACATGGCACTTTTGTAGCTGGCATTGCAAGGTATTTATGTGCCAGATATGCTAAACATTCGTATCCCCCTTCATGCTTCGGCCACCATTCCAGAGGACATTCTTCCATGCTGATGACGCTTGTTAAAAATTTTTGTTAATTAATTTGTGACTGAACTTCTTGGGGGAGAATTGTATGTCCCCTGCTCTGTTCTACCTGCATTCTGCCATATATTTCATGTTATAGGAGTCTTGGATGATGACCCAGCACAGGTTGTTCATTTTAAGGACACTTTCACTGCAGATTTCACAAAACGCAAAGAAGGTACCAATGTGAGATTTCTAAAGATAGCTACAGCATTTGACCCAAGGTTTAAGAATCTGAAGTGCCTTCCAAAATCTGAGCGGGACGAGGTGTGGAGCATGCTTTCACCAGTCTTAAAAAAGCAACACTCCGATGCGGAAACTACAGAACCCAAACCACCAAAAAAGAAAATCAACCTTCTGCTGGTGGCATCTCACTCAGATAATGAAAATGAGCATGTGTCGGTCCGCATTGCTTTGGATGGTTGTCGAGCAGAACCTGTCATCAGCACAAACGCATGTCCACTGAAATGGTTGTTGAAGCATGAAGGGACATATGAATCTTTAGCGCATCTGGCACGTAAATATCTTGCAACGCCAGCTACAACAGTGACATCAGAACACCTGTTCTCACTTTCAGGTAACACTGTAAACAAGAGGCGGACAGCATTATCTCCTGCAAATGTTAACAAAGTTTTTGTCTGAGCGATTGGCTAAACAAAAAGTAGGACTGAGTGGACTTGAAGGCTCTAAAATTTTACATTGTTTAATTTTTGGATTCAGGTAATTTTGGACATAATTCTACATTTGTAAGTTCAACTTTCATGATAAAGAGATTGTACTATTGTATTTGTTTTAGGTGAATTGAAAAATACTATTTCTTTTGTTTTTTTACAGAGCAAATATTTGTAATTAAAAATAAATATAAAATGAGCACTGTACACTTTGTATTCTGCATTGTAATTTAAATCAATATATTTGAAAATGTAGAAAACATCAAAAATATTTAAATAAATGGTATTCTATTATTAACAGTGCAATTAATCACGATTATTTTTTTTAATTGCTTCACAGCCCTAGAAAAAACAGATACTCAAATGCCTCTAAAGATAATTAAACTAAGCAAGGGTATTTTTTTTAACTTCTACAATGATATATATTTGCAGTTAAAGGGGAACAGTCTGCAGCATCTAGTTATTTTTTATTATAGTTCTGTAGTTGATAGCTTCACCATGATTTCCTCCAAAATGTATTATGACAAGCTTACAGCCAAACTGATATGAACAAACCACATTAAACAAATTGGCATGTTGGTGAGGTGCCATAAACAGGTTTGAGAATAACAGCATCAGAAGGAACCTGCCTGCCTCTGCAGAGCTAGCTAGGGAGGCAAAAGGTTTATAGCCCAGTCTGTAGTAATATCACCATGGGTTGTGATATTACTACAGAGCTAAGCAGGGTCAGGTCTGGTCAGTATATTGAAAGAGAGACCAAAGAAATCCCAGTTGCTGCAGGAAGCGATGATTCAGTAGCTGGCACTTGTCACACTGAGTTAATGCTGAACCATTACTCCAGCATACCGTTAGGAGGTACTGCGGTGTTAGAGATGCCACATAACAGCTTTTGCTGCAAGTATATAAAATCATGATCAACAACAAGCAGGAAGTCAAGTACTATATTATTTTAAGTCCTTGGTACTGATGTAACCGCATGATCAAATATATATATTATAAAAGATCTGGTGGCATTTCTTTCCCTCTCTAGGTATTACAAAATACCTTATTTATTGCAAGATTTCTTTCACCTGGGCATCCATTCCCAGCACATCATGTAAAACCATCTATTCCTTTTGTGGAAAACAGGTCATCACTGTACTCCTGGGGTGATAATCAGACATAAAAAGATACCGAAGTGACATTTGTACACCATTGTTCTCTTTCTTTCCCCTTCACAATAGCACCCGCTTGCAGTTACACACCAAATAGGCACTGCAATCTAGGATGCTGTAATTTTCTTACAAACACAGGTTTTTGTATTAAGGCACCAACAAAGGTGGGGGAGGGGAAATGATACACCCTTCATCATTTATTTCTAAGAATAACCTTCAGCAGGAGCAAACTGTGCAACATGTGCTCTAAGAGCATATTTAGACACCCAAAGGGGGGCGTGGCCTCTTGAGCACCATATCAAAAGGCACATTAAAATGGTTATGAAAAGCTGTTTGGCAGTTTTATAACTCTGTTCACCTTTTCTTTACATCATATGGCAGTGAGAAACTTAATCTGCTCGGCTTCAACCAGGGTGTGAATGACATTAGAGGGACCCTGTCAAAATAAGTATTACAATGTTCTTTCTCCGCATTACTAATAATGCTTGAATTATTAAAACATAATGTATTTGAAATAGCTAATTCACTTTTTCACCACTTAAACCATTTTTTTTGGCATATCACTCAGCATAAAGAGTAAAAGTAGGCTGGGGAGTTTTCACTTTCTTTTTATGCTCAGATTCACTTTCTGGTGTTTATGCACTAGCACTGTGGCTCTTAAATTTCCCCCTCCTCTTGAGCAATATGGAAAGGGAAACCTGGTTACAATCCCCTGAAGCTTCCATTCCCCTGCCCCAGGGGGTCATCACCCACAAGTTGAGAACCCATGTATTAGCACATAGTTGTTGTGACGTTCTGTACCTCGGGGGAACACCCTGCATCCCCGTGTTCCTCCTTTATAATATTGTTGTGTGGTATCCAATGCAAAGTTTGTCATGTCAGGTATCTTCGGAAGGCTCATGATGCACTGAGCATTGTTGTTATAGTTATGTTATAGGTTGTAATTTCATGTATATAGTTATGAGGCTGAAAATGTGTCCTCATGGCTTAACACAAGCCCAGGCAAAAACTCTCCAGGAGCAGAGGCCCAGGCAAAACTCTCCAAGAGCAGAGGAGCAGTTCACACCTCATCAGGGCATGTATGGGACAAACCCAGCCTAGCCTCACAGGAACAAAGGACACTGGCCTAGGCAGCAACAAAGGATCTGTTGGACTCTTGAGTGAGTCACCCCCCTTCCCTTGGTCAGTTTGGAACTACGATGAGGTAATGCTCACCTGACTCTGAAGGGAGGGGGGCAAAGCCAAGAGGGAAGAAAGAACACGATAAAAGGGAGAGACGTTTGGCATGCTCTTCCTCTCTCTTCCACCTCCATCTACAGAAACCACCACCAAGTGACTGAAGCGCTGATCAAAGGGGACAGCCTGGCTGAAGAGCAACCAGACAGCCTGTGGTGAGAAGCATCTAAGTTTGTAAGGGCATTGAAAGTGTTAAGATCAGTGTAGAATGCATTTTGCTTTTATTTCATTTGACCAAATCTGACTTATTGTGCTTTGATTTATAATCACGTAAAGTCTATCTTTTGTAGTTAATACATTTGTTAGTTTATTCTACCTAAAGCAGTGCGTTTGGTTTGAAGTATGTCAGAGACTCTCCTTGGGATAACAAGCCTGGTACATATCAATTTCTTTGTTAAATTGATGAACTCATATAAGCTTGCAGTATCCAGTGGGCATAACTGGACACTGCAAGACGGAAGTTCCTCTCCTCGGGTTGTGTCTGGGACCTGAGATATTGGCTAATGTCACTTGGTTGAACAATCCAAGCAGCAGCTGGCCAGCAGAGCTCACTCACATAGCTGGGAGCAGCTTACATGCTAGAGGCTGTGTGTGAACAGCCCAGGAGTGGGGGTTCTCACAGCAGAGCAGGGTAAGGCTGGCTCCCAGAGTCGAGGATTGGAGTGACCTAGCAGATCACTGGTCCAGATAACACCAGGGGAATGTCACAGTTGTGTTTGGCTTTCTTACACTACAAAACTTTTAATTAAAATTCAAAATGTTTTATGTTCCTGTACATACTTCCAGAGATTTTGTTGGGCACCTATTGCACAATTTTTATTTAAAAATAAACTAAAACCTAAATGCTGGGCCTCAACGAATTTCACCTGGAGTTCTATAATGGATCCTATGTAGGTTCCTCTTATGAACAAACCAGTCAAGCACACATGAGAGTATCAGTGAATATGAAACTATACGAGTATTTCAATAGATCAGAATTTTGTTCCTAACTCTACACCTCTCCGTCTAAAGACACGTGCAAAAACAGTTACTCTCACAATCATCTCTCACCATGAAAAAGCCTACAGGATGTGGCACTGGAGGAGGAAATCTCCACTAGGAACCCAGTGTTGATATTCTTTGCAGTGTGATGTCAGGAAATCAGGATTTGCAAAACAGACTACAGACATCCTCCCTCCCCCAAACAGGTGTATCCTCCAGAGTCCATGAGAGGCCAGGGCCATATGTGCAGAGGTTCTGCCCCCCCACCCTCCCTGGCAGTGTACTCCATTGGAGCTGAGCTACCAGCCACCTTCCCCCCAGTCACTGCTTACCTCCAGGACCAATGTGGTGGTGGTGCTCTATGGAGAAGACAATAAAAGCATAAGTAAATAAAAGCACCTTTTCTGCTTAAGTTTCCCAGAGTTGGGGGGATGAGGGAGGGGCAGAAGATTTACATCCCCTTCCGCCCAGTACTTAGCCTCTTGATCCACCCAGTCTCCAACCCCTCCAGATGATCCCAGAGATGCAGCAATCCTCTGTGGTGTCCGGATGAAGGACGGGGATGTTATGGAGACAATGACCTCCCCATTTTCCATATGGTAAGGGGGCAATCAATGTGCAGAGAGTCCCCTTCATGTGCGGATCTAGGGGGTGGGTAGAGATGATCCAGGCCAATGTTCTTCTGACCAAGGGTTGCAGGACTGGATCCTATAAAAACTGCACATTTATTCACTGTTCCAAGAGTTGAAGAAAACACTTAAAGAAATCCTAAAAATTCAGTCAGTAAAATTATGATACTACATTGTAAAGCAGGGGAGGATTACTTTTTGCCTACTTCTAAAAATATAACTTTAAGCTAAAATGACTGACATTTTAAAATTATCTGGAAACAGGAAGCAATGTAGGAGACCTGCTTATGCTAGTATCTTTAACTGTCTAGTAGGAGGAATGAATTCATAGCTTAATTAGAAATCCTTTCCTAGCCATTTAATTTACATTTCAATTAGTTCAATTTAACAGCTGTCTTGATACAGATCTATAAAGGCATAAGAAACACAGCCCTGGAACAGGATTTGTTCTTAGATTAGCCAAGTTTGTCCTAAACTCATCTAAGTGGAAGTCTTCTCTTCAAAACTGCCCTCCTCTTTCTAGTCATAGTTATTGGCAAATTTATTATTTTGACTACAGTAGTGCCTAGGGGTCCAGTCATAGATCAGGACTCTGTTGTACTGGGCACTGGGCACACACATAACTGAGACAAACCCTGCCCTATAGATCTTGCAATCTAAGCATAAGTCAAGAGACAACAGGTGGATACACAATCAGATAGGGGGAGAACACAGTAACAGCAAGGTAATTATGATCAGCAATGATATAAGCAGCACTCATTGCACACCAGCTGCCTAGCCATTTGTCATAACTATAAAGGGAAGGGTAACAGCTCTCCTGTGTACAGTACTATAAAATCCCTCCTGGCCAGAGACTCCAAAATCCTTTTACCTGTAAAGGGTTAAGAAGCTCAGGTAACCTGGCTGACACCTGACCCAAAGGACCAATAAGGGGACAAGATACTTTCAAATCTTGGGGCGGGGGAAGGCTTTTGTTTGTGCTCTTTGTTTTGGGGGTGGTTCGCTCTTGGGACTAAGAGGGACCAGACATCAATCCAGGCTCGCCACATCTTTCTGAACAAGTCTCTCATATTTCAAACTTGTAAGTAAACAGCCAGGCAAGGCGTGTTAGTTTACCTTTGTTTTCTCAACTTGTAAATGTACCTTTTACTAGGGTGTTTACCTCTGTTTGCTGTAACTTTGAACCTAAGGCTAGAGGGCGGTCCTCTGGGCTCTTTAAGTTTGATTACCCTGTAAAGTTATTTTCCATCCTGATTTTACAGAGATGATTTTTACCTTTTTCTTTAATTAAAAGCCTTCTTTTTAAGAACCTGATTGATTTTCCTTGTTTTAAGATCCAAGGGGTTTGGATCTGTATTTACCAGGGAATTGGTGAAGAGTCTCTCAAGGCTACCCAGGGAAGGGAATTAGCATCGAGAATGGTGGTAGCGGACCAGATCTAAGCTGGTAGTTAAGCTTAGAAATTTTCATGCAGGCCCCCACATCTGTACCCTAAAGTTCAGAGTGGGGAAGCAGCCTTGACACCATTGTCTAGCACTTTGTAGGTATCATGGAAGAAGTAAATTTTAAGGAGGACAATATGGTGGCTTTTCAGATTTTTATGGGGCATGCCTTAAATAAAGGACTCACCCTGCAAATGCTTAACCCCAGGAGTAACTTGACTCAGGCAAGCAGTCTTATTGACCTCAAAGGTCCCATTCATATGAGTAAAGTTACTCACATAAGTGATTACAGGATTGGGCCCTAAGTGAAGAAATATTCAGAGGTGTTCATGCTCTTGCTCAGCAAAGACTAAAATGCTGCAGTTAAAGACAAAATGTAATAGGCAAGCCTTGAATCTGCCTTCCTGCCACTCACCAGAACTCTTACACGCTTCTACTTCCAAATCAGACAGAAAAGCAGTTTGGAAGATGTTCCCAAGAATTAACTTAAAATTAGACATTCAAATTATCTAGTTCTTTAAAGCAACATTGGGTCAATGCTGTGTCTGAATCTAAAAAGGGGCAGGATAATGTTATAACCATTAGAAACAGTGATATTATCCATGCTAACAGATGGAAAATTTCAGCCATAAATTTGCATGGGAGGAAGGAATTTTACCAGTCCTTCTTCCCCATCTCCAACACACAGAACAAACTGAGAAGCTAGATCCTCTTGTGCATTAAGGCAACTTTCCACAAAACTGCGCTAAAATGTTCCCTGTGTAGTATTCTTAAGTAGCATAGATGCACTGTAGTTATTCCTATGCTGCTACCACATACTTTCTGTGGCTGGTACGAGGGAGGTGAAGTTGGGGCTTCCCCAGCTGCTGAAATGACTCTTTAGAGCTGTTGGCAACTGGTATGATAGCACACTGACTTTGGTGTTACTATATTTTTTTCTCCATCAAAACCTAGCTAGCTATAGCTACTATGACTAATTTTTTTTATGTTTATCCCATTAACTAAGCATGTCTATTTAGGAGGAGAATAAGGTCAATGATATCATTTATTTGCTCTCTGTTTTTACTTATAATTGATGTATTCCACAATCTGGCAAATTACTTCTCCAATAACTGGATTACTGTGATAACATCTCTAGGCTCTCTCCATTTATTTGCTCTGAGAAGTTTAGGTAATGATAATGAATAAATAATTGAGCAATGTTTTAGTAACAGTGATTTTTTAATGCTTCGTTTTAGAAAACACCAAAATTCAGTATGAAGTTATTCTATAAGAATATAGCTCCCCTTTTCTTCTTAATTACACTCTACATAGGTTTACATTTGAATTTCACTGTGCAACAAAATCTCCTCTGTCTCATTCACCAACACCCACACATGCATGCACTATTTATGTCATCTTTTGAATTTGATCCTCATGTGACCCATTTAATCACTTACTGTTGTAATTCTTCTTCTTTTTCTTTTTTTTTTTAGAAATAAATCCCCAAACAAAACAATGTCTGATTTTTGTCATCATTTCTGATGAGGCCCTCATGCTTGGGAATGGATGGATCAGATATGTGAAGTTTACACGGCCCTACATATCACTCCACTCATCCCCCACCCACTGAAATTCATTTTCATTCATCAGTCCCTCATGGCCAATGCATCAGATTGTATGCTCTCTGGGGCAGAGACTGTGTTTTGTTCTGTGTGTGTACAGTGCCTAGCACAATGGGGCCCTGGTCCATGACTGGGGTTCCCACATACTACTACAATTCATATAATAAATAATAATTACAATAAATCATGAAAGAAAGAGGGTTTTTTGTTTTGTTTTTTACTCTACTCATAAGATGCTATGGAACCATACAGGTAAAGGAATGCACTCTACTTTCTTCTCTCATAAGAATGGTCATACTGGGCCAGACCAAAGGTCCATCTAGCCTAGTATCCTGTCTTCTGACAGTGGCCAATGCCAGGTGCTTCAGAGGGAATGAACAGAACAGGTAATCATCAAGTGATCCACAAGAGTGATGAGGACATGGACATGGACACAGAATTCTCTCAAACCGCGGGCCCTGGTGCTTTGGAGATCATGTTGTTAATGGGGCAGGTTCTATCCGTGGAACGCCGATTCTGGGCCCGGGAAACAAGCACAGATTGGTGGGACCTCATAGTGTTGCAGGTGTGGGACGATTCCCAGTGGCTGCGAAACTTTCGCATGCGTAAGGGCACTTTCATGGAACTTTGTGACTTGCTGTCCCCTGCCCTGAAGCGCCAGAATACCAAGATGAAAGCAGCCCTCACAGTTGAGAAGCGAGTGGCGATAGCCCTGTGGAAGCTTGCAACACCAGACAGCTACCGGTCAGTCGGGAATCAATTTGGAGTGGGCAAATCTACTGTGGGGGCTGCTGTGATGCAAGTAGCCAAAGCAATCACTGAGCTGCTGCTACGAAAGGTAGTGCCTCTGGGAAATGTGCAGGTCATAGTGGATGGCTTTGCTGCAATGGGATTCCCTAACTGTGGTGGGGCGATAGATGGAACCCATATCCCTATCTTGGCACCGGAGCACCAGGGTACCCAGTACATAAACCGCAAGGGGTACTTTTCAATGGTGCTGCAAGCACTGGTGGATCACAAGGGACATTTCACCAACATCAACGTGGGCTGGCCGGGAAGGGTTCATGATGCTTGCGTCTTCAGGAACACTACTCTGTTTAAACGGCTGCAGCAAGGGACTTACTTCCCGGACCAGAAAATAACCGTTGGGGATGTTGAAATGCCAATAGTTATCCTTGGGGACCCAGCCTACCCCTTAATGCCATGGCTCATGAAGCCATACACAGGCAGCCTGGACAGGAGTCAGGAGCTGTTCAACTACAGGCTGAGCAAGTGCAGAATGGTGGTAGAATGTGCATTTGGACGTTTAAAAGGTTGCTGGCGATCGTTACTGACTCGCTCAGACCTCAGCCAAACCAATATCCCCATTGTTATTGCTGCTTGCTGTGTGCTCCACAATCTCTGTGAGAGTAAGGGGGAGACCTTTATGGCAGGGTGGGAGGCTGAGGCAAATCGCCTGGCTGCTGATAACGCGAAGCCAGGTACCAGGGCGATTAGAAGAGCACACCAGGAAGCGCTGCGCATCAGAGAAGCTTTGAAAACCAGTTTCATGACTGGCCAGGCTACCGTGTGAAAGTTCTGTTTGTTTCTCCTTGATGAAAACCTGCCCCCTTTATTGACTCATTCTCTGTAAGGAATCCACCCTCCCCCTTCGATCACAGCTTGCTTTCAAAGGAAATAAAGTCACTATCGTTTAAAAATCATGTATTCTTTATTAATTGATTATAAAAAGAGGGAGAGAACTGAGAAGGTAGCCTGGGTGGGGTTTGGGAGGAGGATCGGAGGGAAGGAAAAGGCCACTAAAAAGAGGTTAAAATAATGACAGCCCTTTGCTTGGGCTATCCACTGGGGTGGAATGGAAGAGTGCACGGAGCCTCCACCCCTGCGTTCTTACAGGTCTGAGTGAGGAGGCTATGGAACATGGTGAGGGGGGAGGGTGGTTATACAGGGGCTGCAGCGGCAGTCTGTGATCCTGCTGCCATTCCTGAAGCTCCACCAGACGCCGGAGCATGTCTGTTTGCTCACGCAGCAGACCCAGCGTTGCATCCTGCCTCCTCTGATCTTCCTGCCGCCACCTCTCATCTCGAGCGTCTCTCCTCTCCTCAAGTTGGTCCCTTCTGTCCTCACGTTGGTCCCTTCTGTCCTCATGTTGGTCCCTCTTGTCCTCACGTTCACTGGCATCTTTCCTATACTTTGAAACCGTGTCCTTCCACTCATTCAGATGAGCTCTTTCATTGTGGGTGGATTCCATGATTTCAGCGAACATGTCATCTCGCATCCTCTTTTTCCGACACCTTATCTGAGATAGCCTTCGGGACGGAGGAGGGAGGCTTGACATATTTGCAGCTGCTGGAGGGAGAGAAAAAAGGAGAGAATTTTTTAAAAAGATACATTTTACAGAACAATGCTTATACTCTTTCACGGTGAACAACACTATTCACATTACATAGCACATGTGATTTCTGTGCAAGGTCGCATTTTGCCTCTTAATATTGAGTGCCTGTGGCTTTGCTGCTAGAGATCACAGACGCAGGTCCGGGCAACAGAATTTGGCTTGCATGCGGCCATGGTAAGCCATTGTCTCTCGGCTTCTGCGCCCTCCTTTCCCACATACCAAGCAAAGCTCGTTGAGTGCTGCGGTTTTCCTGTTAACCTTCAGCAGGAAAACAAACTAACCCCCCCCCATCCAATTCTCTGGGATGATCGCTTTATCCCTCCCCTCACCGCGTGGCTGGTATCAGGGAAGATCCCTGCTAGCCACACGTGAAAAGCTCAGTGCCAATTGCCCTGCCCCCCCGCGCTTGGCTTACTACAGGGAAGGATTTCTTTTCAACCACAGACAAACAGCCCAGTAGGAAGGGCCACCTCTGTCCCCTTAATTAAATTCCCGTATTTCAACCAGGTTACCATGAGCGATATCACTCTCCTGAGGATTACACAGCGAGATAAAGAACGGATGTTGCTTGAATGCCAGCAAACACCGGGATCATATGCTGCCAGGCTTTGTCATGCAATGATACCAGATTACTTGCTACTAGCATGGCGTGGTCAAGTGTCCTACCATGGAGGACGGAATAAGGCTGCACTGCCCAGAAACCTTCTGCAAAGGCTTTTGGAGTACCTCCAGGAGAGCTTCATGGAGATGTCCCTGGAGGATTTCCGCTCCATCCCCAGACACGTTAACAGACTTTTCCAGTAGCTGTACTGGCCACGAATGCATCCCAAGTCCTCAGGGCAAATTAATCATTAAAAACGCTTGCTTTTAAACCATGTTTTATATTTTAAAAGGTAAACTCACCTGAGGTCCCTTCCATGGGGTCATGGTCTTGGGTACTGGCTAGGGAGGCTTGGGAGGGTACTTCAGTCAGGCTGAGAAAAAGATCCTGGCGGTTGGGGAGAACGGAGTGCTGTGTGCTCTCCGCAAGCTCGTCCTCCTCCACGGTCAGATATGGGGTAGTGGTGGCGGCCCCCCCTAGAATTGCATGCAGCTCAGCGTAGAAGCGGCATGTCTGCGGCTCTGACCCGGAGCAACCGTTTGCCTCCTTTGTTTTCTGATAGGCTTGTCTGAGCTCCTTGACTTTCACGCGCCACTGCTCTGAGTCCCTATTGTGGCCTCTCTCCATCATGCCCTTGGAGATTTTTTCAAAAGTTTTGGCATTTCGTCTTTTCGAATGAAGTTCTGCTAGCACTGAATCCTCTCCCCATATAGCGATCAGATCCAGTACCTCCTGTATGGTCCATGCTGGTGCTCTTTTTCCATTATCGGCCTGCATGGTTACCTGTGCTGATGAGCTCTCTGTGGTCACCTGTGCTCTCCACGCTGGGCAAACAGGAAATGAAATTCAAATGTTCGCGGGGCTTTTCCTGTCTACCTGGCCAGTGCATCCGAGTTCAGATTGCTGTCCAGAGCGGTCACAATGGTGCACTGTGGGATAGCTCCCGGAGGCCAATACCATCGAATTGCGGCCACACTAACCCTAATTCGAAATGACAATATCGATTTCGGCGCTACTCCGCTCGTCGGGGAGGAGTACAGAAATCGATTTTAAGAGCCCTTTATTTCGAAAGAAATGGCTTCGTTGTGTGGACGGGTGCAGGGTTAATTCGATTTAACGCTGCTAAATTCGAATTAAACTCATAGTGTAGACCAGGCCAAAGACAGCTGAATTGGTGTTTAAAGAAACCAAACCTAATAATGACTCTGCGTGACTTCAAATCATTCAGATATGAATGAAACCTAAATGTTAAAAATAATTGGTGTAATTAATTAATTCTGCTACACAAGGACTCGTGTCCTTTATATAACTTCATAAAAGAAAGAAAATATTGTTGTGTCCTCATGCCAGCAATTTGACATCAGTATAACAACCACCCCATCTAGTGTGTCAACTTCACACAGCAGCAATTTCATGTGCCATCTCACATTTTTCCTTGTAATAATCCCTGATCAATCAGTCTTGCAATTAGAAAGGATATATTAAAATCCTAATCAGAAAAATATTTAAGAATATAAACCATACTGTGTATATCTAAACTAATAGCCTGGACAGCAGGTGAATCATACAAAGTACTCCTGGACAAAATAGGAGTGCTTGATATAAGATGTGCTGCCCAGTTGGCAGATAGCTGTGTTAGCTGCGGTAACAGCAACTGAAAGGGCAGACACTTCAAAGGCTCTCTCATGTGGATAACCTGTACTCACAAGAGGAGTCCTCCTTTTTTGTAAAGTCCTGCTCCTCCTCCTTTTTGTTCAGTGCAATAAAAATAACTGGACTTCAGGCTGAAACATACTACTTCATTCAACTACATCATAACAATCTGAGTATGGAAGTAACTTCCACTGAGAAGCCGGAGAAAGGGAGGAGTAGAGCATGGCTCCATCTCCTCATACTCTAGGTCAGGGGTTCTCAAACTGTGGGTCAGGACCCCAAAGTGGGTCATGACCCCTTTTTAATGGGGTTGCCAGAGCTGGTGTTAGACTTCCTGGGGCTGAAGCCTGAGGACCACTGCCCAGGGCTGAAGCTGAAGCTTGAGGGCTTCAGCCCTGTGCGGCAGGGCTCAGGTTACAGGCCCCTCACCTGGGGCTGAAGCCCTTGGGCTTTCACTTTGGGCCCCCCACCATGCGGGGCAGTGGGTCTCAGGCTTTGGCTTTGGGCCCCCCTGCCTTGAGTGGTGGGGCTTGGGCTTTGCCCCCACCCACCGACCCACCCACAGAGGGCAGTGGGGCTCGGGCAGGCTCAGGCTTCGGTCCCACCTCCTGAGGTCATGTAGTAATTTGTTGTTAGAAGTGGGTCACGGTGCAATGAAGTTTGAGAACCCCTGCTCTAGATAATCCAGTGATGACCACTTTCCTACACAACTGAAGTCAACTTGTGTGA
The DNA here is from genome assembly GCF_002925995.2 of Terrapene triunguis. Lineage (NCBI taxonomy): Eukaryota > Metazoa > Chordata > Testudines > Emydidae > Terrapene > Terrapene triunguis. The sequence continues at coordinate 45,493,239 of NW_020664436.1, forward strand.
ATAAGAATTGTCAAAATCCAACATTAAAAGAGATTTAATCCTAATTCAGGGTCGTGCAAAATTTCCCCTTTCAACATTGCCAGATTGTCACTGTGAAAACAAAGTTACTCACAAAAGCCTTACCTCTATGGCATTTTGCCATTCCTTCCCACGCAACAGAAAAATCACAGGAGGCCAGGGCTCCTAGAAAGGTCATGAAAGAAGCAAAGAGCTCCTGCAGTCCTTACTCAGTCAAAACTACTTTTAGGAATAAATATTACTCACATGAGTGAGGCTCCTCCCAGGTAACTTTAATGGTTCCAACACATCACAACATAGATTAGTGAACTAGAACCACAGGTCTGCCCATTCCATGGGTTTTTCCCTACAGGCTATGGGTTTTCTGACCCTTCTATGGATCTGCAGGTAAAACTTCTAGCCTATGGGGAATTCCCTTTCTGATTGCCTGGCAAATGGTAGCTAATCAGAGTTGCTGACATCTTCGTCTCTTGGCAAATATGGCCACCAGTCCTTCCCTACAAACACAGGGCCAGAACATTACCTGGGTCAACTATGCCATGTCTCCTTGGCACTCCCCATCCAGGCTGGGGACTCTGCCAGGTCTGGGGAGTTGAGGAATGAAGGTCCTACTCTGTGGGTGCCTCCCACAGATAAGCTGGATCCACTGCTCTTTTCATGGGAGGGAAGTCAGAGCAAGGAGCAGGGTTTAGAGCACAAGAGAACATCAGAATAGAAAAAAGGTAGAGGCAGGCGTGTGGGGGGCTCCAGAGGGCAGAAACAATTGGGTGGGTCTGTGTGGAGGGAGCAGTATCAAGTGTGAGGGCTTGTGAGGAGCAGAACCAAATGGTTTTTTCAGGGTAGAGTTAATTTGTCGGCATATTGTGCTATGTGTGTGTACAGGGAGGAGGAGTGAAGCGTAGAATCTGGCGACAGAGTAGGGGAAGGAGTGGAAAATTTGAAACGAAGAGAAGAAATCACTTCCTCATCCCTCAATCTCTCACACTTATTCCATTTCCCCGCAAATCCACTCTCACTCTGCTATTCAGACTTAACCCTTCTTTCTCCCCAGGACATTTCCTCCCTTTTCCTCTTCCATTTAATAGGATTAAGGAGGGCAAGCTTGAAAGAGGGCAAAGGGGATGTAGGCACAGAGAACCCTTCACCAGAGGAGAAAGCAGCCAGGAAGCCAAGCAGCACTCACCACCACTCAGAAGAATCACCACTGACACCTATCACACCCAGTTCCTGCCCTTAACTCAGTGGGAGGGAGCTGTTACATATGAATCATATAGAAATCTGGGCAACATTTTTTTCAGTGAGTAGCTTTCAGAAAAAGGTCAAAATATTTCAGAAATATCTAAATTAAACATGTTTTGTTTCATGCTCATTAAGTTTCTCTTTTCAATTTGGGGTATTTTGACAAAAGCAAAGGAGGACTGGAGTCACAAAATGGCAGGCTGGGGGAGGTGGCCTCCCTTATAACCTTTAGCCCAGTGGTTAGAGAACTCACCCAGTATATGGGAGTCCCTGCTTCAGTTCCCCCTCTGCTGCATGAGAAGAAAAGATTGGAACTAGGGTCTCCCACCCTTCTTAGGTGAGTATCATTGCTATCTTAACTCACAGGCGCCAACTTTCGTTGGCACTGGTGGATGCTTGCGCCCCCCTCCCCGCCCCAACTCCGTCCCCTCCCTGCCCCTATTGGACCCCTCCCCAAATCCCCGCCCCAGCCCTGCCTCTTCCCTGAGCGTGCTGCATTCCTGCTCCTCCCCCCTCCCTCCCAGCGCTTGCTGTGCGAAACAGCTGGAGGAGGCGGAGGCGGAGGTGAGCTGGGGTGGAGGAGCGGGGCGAGGAGCTGCCGGTGGATGCAGAGCACCCACCAATTTTTCCCCATGGGTGCTCCAGCCCCGGAGCACCCACGGAGTTGGCGCCTATGTCTTAACTAGCAATGTTTCTTTTTTGAAAATGAAAGCTGATATTCTCAAATAATCATGTGACTCCAGGAGCTGGAACTTTAAAACAAAACCCCACCAAATATCACAGGAGTCACAATGAAATCATAAGAGTTGGGCACCCTGAAATAGGCCTTAAGGGCAGAATATGATGTTTAAAAGGAAGGGAATGCATGGTAGTTAAATATATGTGTGTGGACAGATCATAATAACTACGTGATAACAGAACTAAATCATTCTTGCACAGTTATCCTCTGAAATGTATTCATGTTAAACATCTCTTTTCTATGCTAAGAGTTCCTGGTTATAATTATCTCTTTTCTTAAAACATACACTTTTGCTCAACAATCAAATGTCTCTTTGTCAAGGATATTATTATAACTTCACACTAAAATTGTAATATTAAACACTCTAAAATTAGGGTAAAAGTATCTAAAGGCTTGTACCTGGAAGCATCTCTAGTGGGAGGAAATCACATAGCTATTCCTGCCCCTCATTCTTGCTCTCCCCAGTGTCCAACAGCCTCTGGCCATTTCTCTGTACCCCCCAGGAAGAGGGGGTTGCTCCCACTGGGGTCTTTAGGAAGAAATGACCCACACATCCAGTCTCCAGTCCCCTCACCCACAGCATCTGATAGCTCCCAGCTGGTTCTCTCCCCATATCCCACTGTGATCCAGCATAGTTCAGCAATGTGTAGGTGGACTGTTGACAGTGTTTCAGAAAAATGGCATTTTAAGTAGAGTATTGCACGGATACAACATTTGTATCTGCATCCGATCTGCGATGTGTAAATGTAATCAACAGAGATAAAGTGGATATCCACAGATTTGCAGGGCTCTAGATATAAAATGTGTATCCGCATTCAACCACGATCTGCGAACATGGTCTGCAGATATCTGCAGATTTGCAGGGTCCTAATTGAAGATGGATGTTTGTAGATTGTTATAAACATACACAAATTATACCAGCCAATCTAAAAGGATCTATGACCAGGGCATACACAGTATATAATTATTCTTAACATTGCAAAATTTTCTATATTACATATTGTGAATCTTCACTACAAAGCCATGTACAAGAATTTTACATTTGCCTTACCTCTGCTGTAGTGTGGCTTCCAGTCCTATATCAAATTCTTACAAAGCTCTCCACCTGTACAATATCGCACAAACAATGCTATTACACAAATTCCTGGCCTAAGAGAAAACCCTAATGGAGACTGTGCACTGTAGAGTGGTACCAAAGAAAGATATTCCATTAAAGCATCAACTGTCCAAAAACAATGGACTTGAGTAGCAGTAATCAGTACCAGAATGAATATTTTAAACATCCGGCATCCACCAATAGCCACTGTAATTGGTTTCTGATTTTTCCTCATTAAACTCATTACACTAGCTTTGCCTCTAAATATGAAAAGCCATTCTTGCAAATGTTTCAAAAGGACTAAACACCTATTAATGTTAGAGATTAGGCTCCTTACAAGGTATGCACATGCTGGTTGCCTTTACTATGCTAAGCCTTTTAAATGTAAAGTAGCATTACAAGTTGATATTAGCATTGTTTTGTGTGCTTTTTTCGAACTGCAGTGTTTTTTTTCTAATGTTCATAAACCCAAGCATCTAATCCTTGGTCAGAGAAAGTGATACTTACTTGTCATTTACACAGTGGGTTCTAAAACTGTTTGGATTTATTTTTTTAAAACCATAAGGCCAGGTTCTACTCTCTATTACACTGTAGTCCACCTAGATTAATTCCAGTGAAGCCAGAAGTACAGTGTTTTAATGGAGATCAGAATTTGTCTTAGTTATTTCTGCTTGCATTGAAATCTCTTTTGACATTTTTTCTATCCTTCACATTAAACATAGAAAAGAGCATAGAAAGAGCATAGCTCAAGGAGCTAATAGAGGAGGTATCTGAGCCTCTAGCTATTATCTTTGGAAAATCATGGGAGACGGGAGAGATTCCAGAAGACTGGAAAAGGGCAAATATAGTGCCCATCTATAAAAAGGGAAATAAAAACAACCCAGGAAACTACAGACCAGTTAGTTTAACTTCTGTGCCAGGGAAGATAATGGAGCAAGTAATTAAGGAAAACAGCCAGCATGGATTTGTAAAGAACAAATCATGTCAAACCAATCTGATAGCTTTCTTCAATAGGATAACGAGTCTTGTGGATAAGGGAGAAGCTGTGGATGTGGTATACCTAGACTTTAGTAAGGCATTTGATATGGTCTCGCATGATATTCTTATCGATAAACTAGGCAAATACAATTTAGATGGGGCTACTATAAAGTGGGTGCATAACTGGCTGGATAACCGTACTCAGAGAGTTGTTATTAATAGTTCCCAATCCTGCTGGAAAGGCATAACGAGTGGGGTTCCGCAGGGGTCTGTTTTGGGACCGGCTCTGTTCAATATCTTCATTAACGACTTAAATATTGGCATAGAAAGTACGCTTATTAAGTTTGCGGATGATACCAAACTGGGAGGGATTGCAACTGCTTTGGAGGACAGGGTCATAATTCAAAATGATCTGGACAAATTGGAGAAATGGTCTGAGTTAAACAGGATGAAGTTTAACAAAGACAAATGCAAAGTGCTCCACTTAGGAAGAAAAAATCAGTTTCAAACACATACAGAATGGGAAGAGACTGTCTAGGAAGGAGTACGGCAGAAAGGGATCTAGGGGTTATAGTGGACCACAAGCTAAATATGAGTCAACAGTGTGATGCTGTTGCAAAAAAAGCAAACATGATTCTGGGATGTATTAACAGGTGTGTTGTGAGCAAGACACGAGAAGTCATTCTTCCGCTCTACTCTGCTCTGGTTAGGCCTCAGCTGGAGTATTGTGTCCAGTTCTGGGCACCGCATTTCAAGAAAGATGTGGAGAAATTGGAAAGGGTCCAGAGAAGAGCAACAAGAATGATTAAAGGTCTTGAGAATATGACCTATGAAGGAAGGCTGAAACAATTGGGTTTGTTTAGTTTGGAAAAGAGAAGACTGAGAGGGGACATGATAGCAGTTTTCAGGTATCTAAAAGGGTGTCATAAGGAGGAGGGAGAAAACTTGTTCACCTTAGCCTCTAAGGATAGAACAAGAAGCAATGGGCTTAAACTGCAGCAAGGGAGGTCTAGGTTGGACATTAGGAAAAAGTTCCTAACTGTCAGGGTGGTTAAACACTGGAATAAATTGCCTAGGGAGGTTGTGGAATCTCCATCTCTGGAGATATTTAAGAGTAGGTTAGATAAATGTCTATCAGGGATGGTCTAGATAGTATTTGGTCCTGCCATGCGGGCAGGGGACTGGACTCGATGACCTCTCGAGGTCCCTTCCAGTCCTAGAATCTATGAATCTATGAATCTATGAAAATAGCTAAAGCCACTTGGTTCAGCTGAATTGCCATTACCAAGACCCTTCCCACCTTTGTAAGCTTCATATGATAGTCCCAATTTCAGACATAAGCAGTTGCCTCTGACTTGTTAGGTGGTTTATCTAAATATAGTTAGCATAATCCCAGGGTTAAGGTAAAGTGGAATGCAACTCTCATTCTGTATTTAGCAGAGGAAGAGTCCTCTCCCTTCTCCTGGGCTTATTTTCAGTTCAGTTCAATGAGATTTTATTGGCATGACAAGCTATATAAGTGTTGCCAAAGTGTAAGAAAGATCGACTCCTCAGGTGTCTACTAGAGATGATTTGCACACAGCATTTTGAGTTTGATCCTGTGTCCATTTGTCATTTTTGGCTATACCTGATCTAGTGGCAGGTTGCTTCATTGCATAATGCCACCTCTGCCATCACTCTCCTTTCTCTCATCTCTCTTGGCACACCCCTGCTCCTGCTTCTTCACTGGCTGCCTCATCAGGCAGGAGACTCTAAGTGAGAGCTGCAGGAGGAACTAGTGCCTGGCTGAGAGTTTATATGGCTCCAAGCCCCCCATCAGCAACAGCAGCCTCTAATGGGAGAAGACTTCCAAATTGTACAAGTCCCCTATCTGCTTCATTTCTTCTTCAGGAAGATTCCTGTCCCCCCTACCAGTGGATCCCTCCAGAGGGGCAGAGAGGGATAGAGGGAGAGTCTGCCTGCCTTCAGCTCTCCCCCGCTCCAGTGGAAAACTGCCACCAGGTCTGAATTTCCAGCAGAAACCCAGACTCAGGGGACTCACAGCCACAGAAGACCTGTGAAGTCATCTGGGCCATCTCTCTGCTGATGCAGGATTGTTCCTTTCTATATATTTTTCTAGTGCTTTACCCAGTCTGATTTTAAATGTTGCAAGCAGTGCAGCTTGCACAATTTCTCTTGGGAGACTATTCCACAGTCCAATGGATCTCACCTCTCAGAAGCTTTTTCCTAATAACATTTGATCTTTTCCCCCCTAAATTTCATCCCAATACTCTTACATCTGACCCCTTGTATGTTGTACCAGATACCCTTTGTTTGGTCTCATGCAGGTGAATCAAATATCAATTCCTCTCCACCCCCTCCCCAAATTCACAAAATATTACAATGATTGCAAAATGATTGCCAACATAGTGGATGTGAAGCTGCTTTTCTAAGCTGTATTCTTTACTACATGACTTGGGTTGTTTTTACTTCTGACTAACTTCTGTGATATTAGCTTGTGTATGTTAGTATATTTCCTGCAATATACGCTTCGCAGCAAGTTTAAGAAATGCAATAAAAAAAGACAAAATTAGAAAAGGAAAATAATTGTGATTACCCTGTTATTATAACAGTTGCTTCATTTAAAAGAGCTGATTTAGCAACTGCTAAAAGAAAGCGCAACATATGGAGAAAATAACATGAACATGGGAAATTACAGGTAAAATGTCTTTTTTTTTGTACCTAGGGTTTCTTTATGTTCTCTGCTTATTATGTCAGAGGTTCAGGGGATTCATAGATTCTAGGATTCTAGGACTGGAAGGGACCTCGAGAAGTCATCGAGTCCAGTCCCCTGCCCGAATGGCAGGACCAAATACTGTCTAGACCATCCCTGATAGACATTTATCTAACCTACTCTTAAATATCTCCAGAGATGGAGATTCCATAAAACATAGTTTCGGTGAACAACTACAAGCACTGCAGGTGTCCAAGGTTTTAAGGAGTCATTAAACAGGGTTTTGAGAAAAGTCACTGGAAATGTATATTTCGTAGAAAGTAATTAACTCTGCTGTTCCACTCAAGGTCAGTCAGATCCTCTGCTACAAGGATGCTATGGTCAATTGGTACCGCTGATAGGCTACCGGCTGAATGAGGAGGATGTAATACAGTGAGTTCTTTCTGAGTACAAATTATTATTGTCAGATATGGAGCATTGGCAGGGAACCTTCCTCAACATAACTGTTTCATTCTCTTGAGAGCCACATTAGAAGCCTTCTGAATTGCTTTCAGGACTCTTTCTGTTCTGACTGCTGTGCAGACTGTGCAGTGACTTGAGACAGAAGGCATTGGTCCTTGTGTAAATAAATGACAGGCATGTCTATTATGATATTTGAGATTGTACTTAGTCTCTAACACACTTATGTCCTAGAGAGAAACTGCATCCACTATACAATGAAAAATATCCATACTACACAATGAAATATATGTTGTTGTATTGTATGCTAAAGTGCACAGCACCTTGCTCCACAACACACAAACAACCCTACATATTCAAAACTGATCACCGTGTGCAGATTCTGTTGGACAGCTGTCTTGTTGATTCTCTAAACAAGACAGGAGCTACAAAAATAAATCCATTTAATCTTTCTTTCTCTAAAACCAAATTTGCTTTTTGCAGATCAAAAATCACCATTATTTCAACTTCCAAGAAATCGAACAAAAATTTCATAGCAGAACCAGTTCCCAAGGGCTAAAATAGCTGGGTGGCAGCAGCTCCATTGGATTTACTTTTCAATAAGGTAGCCAACATGTGAGATTTTACCAGCTCAGATTTGTTGGCAACAAGACAGAACAGAAAGACACTTTTAAAAAAATCTCTTGCCATTTAAATTCAAAAGGATAGCAGGAGGATGAAGCACTCTTGTGCAGGTACAGTCCCTCTCACCCCCTAGGTATACAACTGGAGATTCTACTGAGGGGGAAATCTCTAGAGACCTCTGGTAGTCCAGATAAATAAAACAGAATATTATGCTTCCGCTTTGGTGCCAGGATAAGTAATATCACAATAGTGGTATGGCATATCCAGGAGCGGCGCCAGGGTTTTTGCCGCCCTAGGCGGCAGCGTTCCTCCTCTGAGCATTCAGCGGCAGGGGTCCTTCCACTCTGCGTCTTCGGGGCACTTCGGCGGCGGGTCCCGAAGTGAGTGAAGGACCCGCCGCCGAATTTCTGCCGAAGACCCGGAGTGGAAGGACCCCCCCCGCTGCCGAATTTCCACCAAGGGCAGCAAAATGCCGCCCCCCAAATCCTGCCACCCTAGGCGACCACCTAAGGTCGCCTAGTGGAAGCTCCGGCCCTGGGCATATCCTCAAAACTGATGAATTCCCATGGATTAGAGTTAGGGCTATGATTTTGTCACAGAAATGTTTAATAAATTTAACAGCAGAGGTGCATGACAGAAAGACAAGTCACAGAAAGGCAGGGAGTGGAGGGCTCATTGGGGTGTAAGGTTGGAGAATGTGCCCTAGTGGCTCCTGTCCCACAGAGCTGGGCCTAGCTTTACACTCTGGGTGCTGCAGCCTAGCACACGTGTTTGCAACACTACTCAGTTTGGTGATAGAAGGAGACAGAAGGGCAGTGGGACAAATTTGATTGGCATTGCGACCTAGCGTACAGAGTCGCAGTGCCACTCAGGTTTGGCCTGTCCATCCCGACATCTCCATCTATACAGGGGCAGATGGGCCAAACCTGAATGACTGTGCTACTCTGTGCGCTAGGTCACAATGCCAGTTGATTTGGATGAATTTCATGAACTTTAACCAAATTCAGAGCTTCTGTGACCACCATGACAAAACTGTAGTCCTAATTATAGTTGACATGGAAACCAAAAACATTTGTGAAGAAAGATAGGATGTAATCAAGTGTTGCCCCTTTTTGATGTGAGCGGCTAATCAGAGTTTGGGGTCCTGGGGATGTTACAGTTGGGAGCAGAAATTGGTGATAGTCAGGTATTTCTTTGATGCAGCCTTGTTTATTTACAAAGAACAAACAAAGTCCTGTGTCTCTGAATGCAGAAGGAATCAAATGGCAGGAAACAGGTGTCCGGTTCTCGACTGGAACACCGGGCGAAAAGGGACCCTGGCGGCTCTGGTCGGCACTGCTGACCAGGCCATTAAAAGTCCAGTTGGCTGTGCAGTGGGGCTAAGGCAGGCTCCCTGCCTGCCTTGGCTCTGCGTGGCTCCTAGAAGCAGCATCAATTCCCCCCTCTGGCTCCTAGACTTAGGGGCAGCCAGGGGGCTATGCGCACTGCCCCCGCGCCAAGCGCCAGCTCCCATTGGCCGCAGTTCCTGGGTGGGAACTCCATGTAGGAGCCGAAAGGGGGACATTCCGCTGCTTCAAGGAGCTGCCTGAGGTAAGCACCACCCAGAGCCTGCACCCCAACCTCCTGCCCCAGCCCTGATCCTCCCCCAGCCCTCCTCCAGCCCTCAATCCCAGCTTGCCACTATTCAGTTCTTAATTTCAGTCAGAAGTAGGTAATTGTAAAATGTAAATACTGTTTTCACATTGTTTATTGGGAGCAATTGCCATTTGTGGATGAAAAATTTCACTAGAATATCTGAAATAAAGTTACTTTAAAATGAGTTGTAAGCACTGAAACTAGGCTATAGTAAAAATAAAATAAAATAAAATAAAAGGATCACTACTAATTATTCCCTCACTAAGTTTAAATATTGCTGTGTGTGTTTGAACACAAAGAAAGCCTGCCATTAGGACACAAACTTACAACTGCAAATTTGCCACAAACTATTCTTTACTGTGTCCATAGACAATAATAAAACCCCCCCCACAAAACCAAACCCCCACATCTATACCAATTCAACTCAACGCCTATAATTTACTTGCATACAATGTACATTAGTCACAAATGTATTTAGAAGCTATGATTCTCCACCAAGAATGGAAAAAAGAAAGTGCACGTGTCTTTACAAGTGGTATGGCACATTGGTTCAATATACTTTTTTAGGGCCTGATCCTGTCAAGTTCTGAGTATCCTCATCCTTTAGACTAGGCATTCAGCACCTTGCAAGATCAGGGCTTCAGTGATTAACTCAAAAAAAGAAAATGGCTTTAATGATATTTTCACTAGACAGGTGAACTGGTTTAGTTAGAGCTGGTTGGAAAATGGCATTTCTATCCCATGGGAAAATCTGATATTTCTATTTTTTTTTTTTGGTCCAGAATTGGGGTAGGGGGGGAGGGCGGGAGGGAGGAGGGCTGTAATTACAATATTTTGCATGTAATTAAAAGTTCACACAAACTTGGATCTGAAACATTTCAAAATGTCAATTTAAAAATAAACATTTTGTTTGAGTTCTTCCCATTGAATTTTCGAAAATGTATTCGAAATCAAGATTTTCCTGTGAAAAAACCCATATTTCATCAGGAAATGTTTTTGGTCAGAGAACTTCAAATAATTCTAGATTTAGAAAAACTAAGAATCATGCCAAAGCTTAGCTTTTTTCCTGAGCCGCCATTACTCTTCTTATGGTTCTGAAAGATCTCCCCTCTATTCCCACTATTCAGTCTTCTCTTTTCATGACTCCTAACATGCCTTTTGTTCCTTCCCCATGATCTCCAAAAGGTCTAATGGATCTCTCTTTTTATTGTGCAACTTCCAGATATCCCTGTTTATCCCAAAGACTATCTTTAGCTTTAATGGCCCTTTTGTGGAATCTAACAAATCTAGCTCATGTTTGCTGGGTCCCAGCTCCATTCAAATCTCATTCACTGAAGCTTCCTAGTCAAAGGGTCTCTAGAATGTAAGTAGTATAAGGGGCCTACCATCAATCAAACATAGGCTCCACCCCGACCCCCCAGACCCCTCCCATCTGTCACCCTAAGACCCACCCCCTGGGGTATTACTTTTGGGGTCAAGACCGACACATGACTGGAAGCAAAGGGTGTCATGTGACCCCTCTAAGAACTCCTCCCACCGCCCTCTACCAATCAGAATGGGTTTCACCCCCCGGAGGGCTGCCCCAAGAGGAAATTTGACCGATCAGGGGTGTTCTGGGGCATGGTGATACATAGAATCATAAAATCATAGAATATCAGGGTTGGAAGGGACCTCAGGAGGTCATCTAATCCGACCCCCTGCTCAAAGCAGGACCAATCCCCAGACAGATTTTTGCCTTAGACCCCTAAATGGGCCCCTCAAGGATTGAACGCACAACCCTGGGTTTAGCAGGCCAACGCTCAAACCACTGAACTATCCCACCCCACCCCACAGTGGGTCGTGTGACCCCTCTAAGAACTCCTCCCACCGCCTTCTATCAATCAGGAGGGGTTTTGCCCCCCGTAGGACCACTGCAACAGCAGATTTGACCAATCAGGGAGTATCCTGACTAACCTGACTATCACCAATTTCTGTTCCCAGGACCCCAAACTCTGATTAGCCGCTCACATCAAATAGGGGCAACACTTGATTACATCCTATCTAATCAGGAGTTCTGGGGGGTGGGGGTGACCTGCGCAGAAGAGGGTTGAGTGACCCCTCTAAGAACTCCTCCCACCACCCTCTACCAATCAGGATGGGTTTCAGATGCAGAGGACCTCCCCAAGAGCGGATTTGACCAATTGGGGGAAGGTCTGGGGCAGAGTGAGACACCAAGAACAGTCATGTGACCCCTCTAAGAGCTCCACCTACTGCCCTCTACCAAGCAGAGTGGAGCACCACTCCCAGAAGTTCCGGTGCCATGAGGAAGAACGCGTGTTTTAGAAATCGTGGAAACGCTGAGAGGAAACATCGACTTCTTCACCACCCTGGTGAGAACTTCAGAATTTGTTTTAGCTCTGAGGGCCTTCGACGGCCTGCGGAGGAAGCACTACATCAGCGACAGTTCGGAGGAGGAGGAGGGAGCGACCGAGGGGAGCTCTTTGGCCCAGCTGTGGATGGATACACCAGAACCCAACCCCGAAACCCAACTGATCGTGAGGAAGACCGACGTGCGTGATGGCATCTCGTTGTCCACCCCATGGAAGAAGGCGACCACGGTTCATGGGAGTCACCCGTGGACAAGGTGAACGGAAAAGACGTCACTCAGGTAAATGAACAATTAACAAGTGACGGTCGAGAATGGGGTGTAATGGGATTAGAAACTCACCTGGGGTTGCATAAATCTAAAAACAAGCAGTGGGAAGGTTTACAGTTGTTTTTTTTCTGAAAATCTATCGATAGCTCAACGATGCCTTTCTAGAGGACCCGGAGGCCCTGGACAGCGTTGCATCAGACAACAAAGACAAACCCGGCCCATCTTGTTTTTGCTCAACACCGATAGAAATCATTGACGAGGACGCCGAGGATGATGGCTATATGGATTTAAGGAGGAGGCTTGGCATAGAACTAACTGAGCCAGTGCCATGTCGTGAGCGTAAAAAAGTCATGCGTTCTACTGTACGTGATGCTGTTTATGCTGTTCTTAATCACTGCCTTAGGGAAAAGCTTTTCGAAGATTGTGAGGGCTGTGTCATAGACGCGCCAGCCCAACGGCACCATGACAGTGTGAGTTGGACTTCGGAGGATATAAACTGCAACCTCCAGGACCTGTGCGCTGAGCTGTGTTTGGAAAGCTTATTAAACACTGTTATTGCCATAGGTTATGCTTTGCAATGTCTGTGTCTAACCCAAGAAAATTTAGCGCAAGGGGTGACCTTGGTAAATGCTGTCCAATTCGGTGGAGACCCTGACAGTGATTTAAAGAAAATGACCAAACCAGAAGATGCCGGCTTACAGCGTTATATTGACTGTCTGGTCCGCACAAAAAGTTACAGAACCCTGCTTAAGAAAAAGACTATTGGTAAGAAATCTAAAAGGATTAAGTTAGAGAATGGTGAGGGGACAAACATGCGATATAAATCTTGGTAGCTGTAAATAAAAATATCTATTGAAAAGGGATTTGTGACTATCTGTGTTTCTGTTAGAAGGTCTGTGTGGTCCTTAAGTAAGATGAAAATGTTGATGGAGCATCTTGGTTTGTTTTCAAGGGGCTGGATGTCTTTTAAATAAAAAAATAGTTTCTGAGGCCTGGTCCACACTACCCCCCACTTTGGACTAAGGTACGCAAATTCAGCTACGTTAATAACGTAGCTGAATTCGAAGTACCTTAGTCCGAACTTACCGCGGGTCCAGACGCAGCAGGAAGGCTCCCCCGTCGATGCCGCGTATTCCTCTCGCTGAGCTGGAGTACCGGCGTCGACGGCGAGCACTTCCGGGATCGATCCCAGAACATCAATTGCTTGCCGTCGGACCCGGAGGTAAGTGTAGACATACCCTGAGAAACTAGCTTTTGTGTCTTTGTGTAAAAGAGACCCATTTACCCAAAAAGCTGAAATGGGTGTAGTAGAATCTTGTGGGGGAAACCCTCCCCCCCACCAAATGTGTTTAAAATAAAAGCAAAAAAAAAAAAGCTTCTATATATACAGGGATGTTTGAGACATGTGTTTGAATACAATAGAGCTGATGCACCCTGTTGATCTGATGGTTTAACCACACCTGCACTGAATAGCAAGGGTGACTCTATTGAGTCTGTAGGTCTCGATGTGATTACCCACCCTTGTCCCCATCAGGGTTAAACGTATTAATGATCAGTAATTAAGTTTGATGGGGGAACACCCACAGTAAGGGAGGGAGGTGGGTGGGGATGGTGAGCTCTGATTAATATTAAATTAAATAAAACCGCAGGAGTTTGTAGATGCTGTTGGACAGTTTAAATATAACCCCAGGAGTTTGTAGATGCTATTGGACAGTTTAAATAAAACCTCGGGAGTTGGTTGAACTCTTTCTAGTAACTCAAAGTCATTAAAATAATATATTTACAAAACTAAACAAGGGTCTAGCCCAAAACTGAAATGCTTCAAGGGTTCACAAACCTCCACCATTCTTTTATAGAACAAGCATTTACTGTAAAAACATTTAAAAGCTGTGGGTATTTGTAGGGTTTTTACTGTGGTTGTGATACATCCATTTTATTTCAAAACAACCCAAAAATTTAAGCATGAAATAAACATGTTTAAAAACAAAAACAAAACCAAGACATTCACTATCAGTAACATTAAGGATTGTTGTGTATGGTGATTTACGGTTTAATACTGTAAGAAGGCCTACAGTGCTCTGTTTTTTCAATGAAACAGAAAAATATATTTTAACTAAAAAAAAAGCAGCCCAGTTGTGCAGACAACTTAATTCCCCCACCCCTCCGATCACAAAAGGGAACTTTGGGGAGGGGTGCCTAATTTCCTTAAGTATCTATTCATTCAGAGTTGTAAGTGATTGAATCAATCTGCTAAATACAAACTCTGAAACAAAGAGTTAGGATGGTATAAAAACCTCAGTTTTTTGGAGACTGTCCTTTTTCAACAGAAACTATCTTGAACAGAATAGCTGCTGGACTGCAAGACTAGGTTTGCTGTTTGTTTTTAACTCTGAAAACATATATTACATAATGTCACTCGTTGTGCATGCTGTCCTTACTAAATAATGGTACCTATCTTTATTGCAGTGTGATCTGTTTAGCATGGCACTAGCAACTTCAAGCTGCTTTTCACCAGGGCCAGGTAAAACCCCAATTTTAACTATAGTTGAGCTTAATACTGTTAAATTAAAAACACCAGGTATAACACAGCTTGCATAGGGATTTGATACAATTGGGGAATAATACTAACTATTAGTATTGTTCTTTAATCCAAAGGCCCAAATACATGGGGGGGGGGGGGAGGAGACACAGAATAACCATGTGCCAGCATATCTTTACCCTGTTGTGGAAGGTAACTTTCTGCAGTTGGCTTTTAAAAGCATGTGTGTATTTTAAAATGTTTTTAAATTAGTTTTAATGTTTAAATTGTGAGTTAGGGGTCTGCAAGACATAGGTGTGGGATTTTTTAAAGTATATAGTTGCAAACAGTTGGTTTGGTTTGTTTCAAACTAACAGGGGTATTTTTACTCTGCAAAATGTGAAGTTTGTTTTTAAAATGGGTTGTTTTAAAATTAGTTGGTGTTTAAATTGTTGTTGGTGATTAGGGTGACCAGATGTCCCAATTTTATAGGGACAGTCCTGATTTTGGGCTCTTTTCCTTATATAGGTTCCTATTATCCCCCATCCCCTGTCCTGATTTTTCACACTTGCTGTCTGATCACCCTATTGATGATTCAGGGGGCCTATGCTAGAGATAAGTGTTGTTTTTTTTAAAGTATTTGGTTGCAAACTGTTGGTTTGGTGGGTTTAAAACTGTTGGGGTTTTTTTGTGAGTTAGGGGTCTGTGCAAGACATAGATGTGGATTTTTTTTAAAGTATTTGGTTGCAAACGAAAGTACTTTTTTTAAGTATTTGGTAAAATACTTTTTAAAAATATTTGGTTGCAAATGGTTTGTTTTGTTTCAAACTAACAGGGTTTTTTACTCTGCAAAATGTGATGTTTTTAAAAATGAGTGGTTTCTCTTTTTAAAATTAGTTTTAATGTTTAAATTGTTGTTGGTGATTCAGGGAGGCCTATGCTGGAGATACATGTGTGGGGTTTTACAGTATTTTGTTTCAAAACAGTTTGGTTTTTACTCTGCAAAATGTGATAAGCTTTTAAAATGGGTTGTTTTAAAATTAGTTAGTGTTTAAATTGTTATTGGTGACTTTGGGGGCCTATGCAAGACATAGTTATGGTGGGGGGGGTTAAAAAGTATTTTATTGCACACTTTGTTTTTGAGTGCATGGTGGAAACATGTGCTTGTATTAAAAATGTCTAGGTTTTAGACAAACACTAGTGGTAGAAATAAACCAAAACCTGTGTTTGTTGTACAGCCTGAAATGGATTATTTTCTTTTAAAGCTATGACTTTTTAAATAGAAAAACATCCTAATGAGTATTTTATTTTTTAAGTTTACAAGACAGTTTCATGTGTTTTATAATAATAATGTTGTGTGCTTCACAGTACGATCAAAACATGAGAGATCTTTAGGCCAGAGGGTAGACAATCTCAAAAGAAAAAGGAAAGAGACAGCTGAAAAGGAAAATTCACCAGCATCAACGACTGACGGATGGATGAAGCCCAGTAAATATATTTTGCTTATTGGTTTGGTTATTTTATGAGGTTTTGTATTTTAAGCAAATACATAGGTGTGGGTGAGAAAGATGGTAAAGTTAAGTTTTGTAAAATGTTTATTTGATGGTGAATTGGAACATCTGTTTTTCTTAATCAGGCATAGGCAGCTCTCCTGACAATACTGTAGTGAGAGCTACAGGGACACCTCCACCAGAAACCTGCTCTGAGACCTTTAACGACAACAATGCCAACGCAAAACAGCACAAGAGCACAGATGACGCATCAGGGCAGTCCAAAGCTTGTATACATCAAACCCAAGGACAAAATAAAAGACTCTGGTAAAAAGCAACCACACAAACACAACTCCAGTTCCTCAGCGGTCAACACCACACCAAACCCCGAGAAAACTCGGAGTGAAAACACAGACATTCACAAACCCGGAGCATGCGCTTGAGGGGTTGTGAATAAAAAAACAAGCACTGAAAGCGCCTGTGATGCTGGGGTATCTCCTTATGAAGTATCTGGTTCGTAATAATTTTCATTCTCCCAACACAATAAGCTCGGCACAGCTCTTCAGTATTCTAAAAAGATTTGGGGAAAATATGACACTTCGTTCAGAAAGCTGATGGACGCTGTATCCTCAGGGGTTCTAAAAGAAAGGAGGACTAAAAACTACATCCAAAACACAAAAGCTCTTGCAGGTGACTGTTTGAGAAATACTTCAGTTTTTCCAGAGGGTGGCTCTGAGCAGGCATGACTAGTCGTGGAAAGGGGCCTGGGTAAAAGGGGCATCCTCAAAGGTACACATCAGCTAAGGCATAAATAAAAGGGGGGATAAATGGACAGCTGCCCAGAAGTTACAGACCAGGGTCACTGTAAAAATTTTGAAAAAGGCTAAAGAGGTGATGAGGAGAAAAAAAACAGAGATGACCCCTATTGGAGCTCTCAAACTGGTGTGTCTGAGAATGGGGAGGTGGAATCTGACCTGCAGAGTGGTAGTAACTCTCACACAGAGTCTGATTTAGAAAATTCCCCAGAAGGCTCTCTAGACGGGTCCCTGTCTACTCCTGATGATCCTTGCGGTGGCACCTTGGAGTCTGACTCTCAAATAGCGTCTGACGAAGAAGATGCAGCTGATGGTCCCATAGAGGAACCCCCAAGTAACCCTGAAAATGCAGATGCAGACCCCCAAACAGACGTGTATATGGAGCGAGTGAGAAGTTGGCAACGGGAATTACCTAGATTTGGGGGTTCGGTGTATTGTGAGGAATTTCATTTTGTCAATCTTGAGCGAATAAATTCAGCATACGGAGGGGGATACAGTTAGTTCTCGATGACGTTAACAGTAGGGTAGCCCCTGATGATTACGTTCAGTTACGTTTAGAGAGTCGTAATTTAACCAATCCTTTGTTTTCGGTAAGAAGAACTAGGGATGAGCTGTCTGCTGAAGACTTTTTAAATCAGACCTCAAAGCTGTTACAGAGTAATAGAGAGATGCATGTCGATGGGACGTTGCACCTCACTGTGACAGTTGTAAAAAACGTGTGCGGCGATGGCCGTAGAGTTTTAAATTCTATCCTCAGGAGTCAAATCATCCATAAAAAGAGATAGTGTTTAGTAGACCTGACTTACACCAGTATCAATCTGTGTTTTGCGGGCGGGCTTTGCTGTCATGTCCGACGGTAAACCCACAGATGCAGAATTGTTAGACAGGGCGAGAAAGTTGGATGACAAACTGGGGTGGTCAGATCAAAAAAAGATTATGCTCAGTGATGCAGCGGCTTTTGAACAGCATTTAGGAGTCAACATACAGGTGGTGCTTTATGCGGCGAAAGGCGGGTGGGGATTTCTTAAAACGGGAGGCCCAGTGTTCCCCAAGACTTTTTTCATTCTGTTGCATGATGAGCATTACTATAGGGTTCTGGATGTGAAAAACTTGTTCCGTGTGAAAAATTATTGAGTTTTGCCACACAGTGTACAGTCCTGACCACTCGTGCAGGTCTTGTTGCCACTTCTGCTTGAGTGCAACGTGTTCAGACAGTGTGGGCGTGCAGCTGAGGTATCCTAGCTGTAGACTGTATTGTCGCTCCAAAGAGTGTTTAGACAGACATGGCGACTGTGCATCGAAAAAACAAGTCGAATGCCTGTCTAAAACGTTATGTGATAAGTGTCAATCTTACGTGGAAAAGGGGCACAGGGGTAAAGGGAGGCGTTGACAGATGATAGAAACGCATGTCATTACCAAAGTACACAGCAGGCGATGCTGCTGTTTAAGAGAGCTGTACTTGAATCCTCTTCACATGAGGGCAAGGGAAGCTTGCGAGGACCGTTGACATTGCTTTGATAAAGCTTCTGGCTGAGTGACAACAACAGTAACATTTCTAAAGCCATCATACTTAGGATTTGATTCCTATAATATTTAAGAATATTTCAGTGCTTCAGCCTTTCATAAACTCACAAATCCAAATGTTTTTACAGGCTTTCATAGTTTACATAGCCTGACTTTACATATTAAAGGCCCAATTCTGATCTCATAAACATTGTAAACAAGAACAAGTCCTCAGAAGTCAATGGTATTGCAATGATTTAAAACTGATGTGAGGTGAGAGCAGGACCCAGGGCTGGCTCTGGCTTTTTTGCCGCCCCAGGCAAAAAAGCCTCCCGCCGCCCCCGCCCCCGGAGCGCGGCAGGGGAGGGCGCCGAGCCCGGCCGCGGGCCGCTCTCCCCGACCGGCCGGAGCGCCAGGGGGAGGGCAGCGAGCCCGCCTTGGCTCCACTGGCGGCCGGAGCGCCGGGAGGAGGGCGGAGAGCCCGGCCGGGGCTCCGCTCTCCCCGGCGGCCGGAGCACCGGGGGGAGGGCGGAGAGCCCGGCCGGGGCTCCGCTCTCCCCGGCGGCCGGAGCACTGCGCCGCCCCCCTCCCGGTGCCGCCCCAAGCACAAGCTTGGTGGGCTGGTGCCTGGAGCCGGCCCTGGCAGGACCAGGCTCTTACTGTCTGTGTATTTCTTCTACACGATAAACAGCCTAACTCTTTACATATGTTAAGAAGAAGACAAAGCTTTCCACCTGAATGACAAGCAAGAATGTCTCTTGTCATTAATATTTCTATGACAGGATATTTCAAAGACAAGTAAAAGGCAATGGAATCCAGGACACTGAACTCAGGATTTTTTGGTCCCCCTCTGGAAACTCTTCCAGATGAGCTGAGTGGTTTAACAGAGTACCTTTAGGAAACATTGACTTATTCATCTGCACTACACCTAGCAACAAACAATACTAGGCAAATGTAAAGATTGCTACTAAAGGCTACTTTGTCACATCATACTGATACTGACTTCGCTTTGTAAAGTGCTTTGAGATTTACCGACTGCTATTTAGGAGCTAGATATTATTATTATTATTAGCCAAAGTATACTTGACGATGAGCAACCTGGATAACAATTGACCACTTTATGGGGGACTTCCATGGGCTCCACCACTGTGAAAAACAAAAATAGCCACAGGGTGCAGTCTTCATCTTAAAATTCCACTTTGAGTGCTCTTACTTACCATATATAATGCACAAAGGAGCAGGACACAATTTCTCTTGATATTCTGTATCATAGATGGCTTACAAATCTCACATTGAAGCTTACAAAGTACATGGTTTCTATCATAATATGTTTATGGTCCTGTGATGGGGTATAACCTGGCCTTTGTGGCTCCCTAGGGAGGCCCCATGGTCCTAGTACACCCCGCTCCAGGAAGGTGGGAGGAAAAGATAGGTTCTTCAGGCCTGCCTAGAGAGGCCTTGTTGGAGCAGCCATCTTGGAAGCTAGAGAGACTTAGGCCTTAGTGTTGCCAATTTTAGTTGGACATATTCCTGGAGATTTCATCACATGACATAACATTTAATTAAAGATTAATCTTTAATCCCAGAGACTCCAGGACAATCCTGGAGGGTGGTCCTCCAAGGGCTAGAAGGGCTAGTGACAGCCAATCAGAACCCAGCAGGCCAGATAAAAGAAGCTGCAGGAGCTTAGCAGATCAGTTCCTGGCTGGTACCAGAGGGGGGGAGGAAGGGTGTTTCTCTCTGGCTAAAGGAACTTGAGGGATAGCCAGAGTTTGTTTTTGGCTGCATTTTGCATAACTGGATTTGTAGAGAGAGAAAAGACCTAAGAGCCTTAACCCTAAAGCTAGAGAGAGGGCCCAGGTAGGGAGAGACCCAGAGAAGAAGTAGCAAAGAATTGGATGAAGCAGTACATGGCAGCTGTGTAGAGGGTTCCTGGATTGGAGCCCATACTAGTGGGCCTGGGTTCCCCCACTGGCCACAGGTAAAGTGGCATAAACCCCAAGAAGGGGATGGAGTTTATTTCGGAGTCTGAACAAAGGTAGCTTTTTACAGCCCACGTACTTCTAACCACATGCAGTTCTGATTGCCACAAAGGGGCTACTATTTAATGAAATGACAAAACAACAAAGGAATAAATAAATTTAAGTCAATGATGAGTTCAATCCAATGAAATATTTAGGGTTTGGTTTTTCAAAACCTTACGTGACTTATAGTCAGCAAAGATAAAAGAGTGAAAACTCTTTTGCAATGTATCTTTTTAATAGCCTACGCAGACTTCATACTTCAGATGTGATCTGCTATTAAATGGTTACTCAGTAAAAGCCTCGCTTTAGCAGGAAGTGAGAAATGCCAAAGGCCATGAGAAACTAAAATACACAGTGGCAAAATGCTAAACAGATCACACAGCCAGTAGCTGATTCATTGCCACAAATGCATGTTACATCGTGTAGTGCAAATGTTTGTAACCAGCTTTCTACTTAGCTAGCCGTGGAGATCATTACCGCATATAGATAATGTTTTTCATCCTGGGCCCACATCTAGAATTGATTTTAAAGTGCTGCACTGGAAATCATTCCACTTGTAAAAATGACATAGTATTTTGTGTGTTTAAAATCATGGTGCTCCCAGTGCATCCACACTTAATCATTCTGTGTTATTATCAGAGACACAATTGTTTTCTACAAGCTTCAGCAGGCAGCAAGATTTGCCAAGTCTAATATAAAAAACTGTTAGATTCTTACCTTGTAGGCAGTAATGCATAAGCCCACATATCAGAAATCAGTGGGTAAGTTCTAGTGCACCTAGCTTCCTTGTGCGTACTTCAGCTAACATAATCAAAGATAATGATTCACACAGACTTCATCTTTTGCAATAAATGTAGTATGAAAAAATGTACACCGACAGCTGACATTTTTCTTAGAACAACTTTGAAACTACAAATGATGTGTAATGATGAAAACAGTCAAGTTTAAGGTTACGTGACAATGGCTGCAGTATGTTTCCCAATTACAAAGAAATACATCTATGTATTTCATAAACATTTGCTTGTCAAACAAAATACCGGTAGGTTTATCTCCTATTCTCAATAGTCCAGGTTTTAAATATAAGGAAAAAAGATCAAGAGCCTACCGCCTTAGTAAAAGGATGTGCAATTTCTTAGAAATCACACCGGTTGTTCCTAGTTGCTGATCTTAAACAACAAAGTAACTATTTGTCTTTTCTTCTACTCTAATTTTCCACCCCAAATTACCTGTATTAACCCTCCTGTAATTTCTGTTCTTTAATCTATGCTGTAAACAAATCCTGCAAAAGCCTGCTCAATAAAAGAGTATATTTCATTTATATTTTTCTCCTTTTTCAATTTGTATGTAATTTTCATACAAACACTTGCAAAAGTAATTACTATACACACAAATATATTCCCCTAGCATGAGAGAGACGCCCCCCAAACTTGCCATCTCCCTCATCCACAGACTTAAAGATTCTCTCTGCCGAACAGCTCCACTCAGTGTATGTGTGACATGATTTTTTGGATGCACTGAACATCTGCAGCTCCCATGGACTTCAGTTACAATATTGAGTGTCTGTGAAAATGAGAACCCAAAATTATGGAACGCAGTCTGTAGCCCCTTCTGAAGACTTTGGCCTAAGTGACTTAACCAACATCAAACACGAAGGGCCAAATTCAGAGATTAGTCTAAATTAGTCAAAACAAGCCTAAAGAGCTAATCAGCACCTAATCTCTCCCACTACTGGGACAGTCTGCCCTCAAAGAGTTAAATCAGTCCATAGCCTGGGAGTTCTGGGATCCAAACTGTTTCTGGACACTAAAATAGCAACAGCTGTCAAAAACACCTTTTATTTGCATCTGCCAAGAAGGTTGCACCTGCTGCTGTCCAATAATGGCCTGGCTGCAATGATCCACTTCTTGGTGACTTTCAGGCTGGATTACTGAAACTCACTGGTTCTGGAAATGAGTTCACTAGCCATAAAAAGTTCCAACCTGTCCAAAATGCATCAATTCTCTTCCTGAGCAAAACCTGCCATCAAAAGCACATCACCCTGGTGCTCTTCTCACTACACTGGCTCCCCGCAGAACACTGGGTTAATTTCAAGATAGTGGTGATTCTAAATGACCTTTCCACTCCTGCAAGCGGGGACCATACTGAATTAAATTATCCTGGATAGAGCAGTCCCCTAAGGACCACTCTGCTAGCTAAGGATTGCGAGAATACACTATACTGTGACTCCACCCTGTCACCCCTAGCGAACCCACGGTTTCTCCGGATGGGATGTAGAGTGGTGCAATGCTAGCTACATTGGTTGAATCCCTGGTTGCCTTCTTAGGATAACTCTCCAGTTCCTTTCCTCCACCAGAACTGCACCACGGGGTTGGAGATGGGGTCCAAAATCTACCCTTTCACTCTTAAAGTGCGTCCGCGGCATTAGAACTGACAACCCCGGGTTTAGCAGGCCAATGCTCAAACCACTGAGCTATCCCTCCCCCCTCATAACCGTATGCCACTTTTATTCACTGTTAAGTCGTACCTCACTCCTCAAATAGTCCCGCTGAAATGAATGAAAATACTTGAGGATAAGGTATTACTCAGTGTGACTAGGATTGACACAGTTTGGCCAGACAGACAAAGAAAATAACCTGCCATCACTTATCCTAGGATAGGTCCCTTTTGAAAAAAAAAGTATGTATTTTAAATTGTATTAGCCTAAAAAGTAGGACAGCAGTTGATGGCAAGCTGCTGTAAAGAGATGCCGGGAAACTGTTACTTCCAGGATATAGAAAAAGCCTAGATTCATTCATCTGTTCAGATATATAGATTGCTTGCCTGGAATAACAGACAGATGGATTTTGTGAGCCATTGCCAAAACTGCTTTTAGAAAGCCTAGTATAATTTTCATAACTAGACAATCTCCATTAATATTATCCCTCAACAACTGATGCAGTTATAATGGCAAATTCAGTGGTGACTAAAATGGCGGAACAACCTTCTTATAGGGTACTGATTGTTCAGAAAATGGATCAAACTGTGCTCTCATTTAAGTCAGCACAACTGAGATCAGAGTCTGGCTGATGGGGACAAATGACTTCAACAGGCACCATTTCATTTCATTCAAATATACTGGGGCTGGACAGATTTTGGGAGTGACAAAGGGGGAAAAAAAAGTACAGATTTTTTTAAAAATCCCTTCTAAATAGGGACACTTGGTGTGCATGTGATATCTTTGATGTGAATGAATGGCCTACTTTAAATAAATAAACTGATAAGGCTACAGGAAAAGACAGGGGCAAAAATAATAATCATTGTCATATTGTACCTCCAAGCACCCCACATTTCAGTCCCAGTTATGTTTGCTTTCCAGGTTTTTGGAAGAATGAAAATGTCGGTTATTTTTCACGGAAACACTGTATTAAAAATATTTCTAACCACCATATTAAAAATGTAACAGCTTTGAATTTTTTATGCAGGTGTTCCCTTTTAAAAATGGAATCAACAGTTGTGTTACCTGACCTTTTGTTGTGCACATGCACAGCTGGAAAAATCCAGGGAACAGCAATGGAGAAAATAAAGAAGTGTTTTAAAAAATAAATCAGAAGGAATTATTTGTCAGTCGCTGGCAGGGACGCTGGCACGTTCTTGAAAGGTTTTGGTTTTGAAAAAAAACAGACAAGGGCAGGAAGGGAGGCCTAATTTGCCTCACATAAAGCAAGAACACTACAAATAAATCATACTGTTGAAAGGAAATGTCCACATCACGGTAGTCACCACAGTTAACACTAACTCTTTGTTGGCAGTCTTGGCAGACAAACTGAAGACCAAACATACAAGGAGACTGAGCACTATCACTCCTAGACGTGGTTCTTCTAGGCAGGCCTGGATTGAGGCATATTAGGCGGGCAGCATGGGGAGCTTGCAGGGCTGCAGTCCGTGCTGTACCTGTTCTGGCTCTTATCTCACTTGCTTAACACAAACAATTAGTCCCTATACTTGCAGCACCCTTCACCAGCCTGGAATTTGCTTGAACATAGTCCAAAAAGAACAAATATGAAAAGAAAAAGGTAAAAAGAAAGATGAGATGCAGAAACTGGCATATGGTTTTTGTCAGTAAAAGAGTTTCAGACTGAATCTAGATTTTGTTTTGCTTCCTTGTGAGTGAGTGTGCAAGAAACCTCCTCTCCCACTTGTGCTCTTTGCACAGCAGCCAGATGGACTCACAGTTTCTGCATTCCCCAATCAAAGAACCTACTCCCACCTAGCATTTCCCATAGTGAAGCTGCACTAGAGGGCAGTGCCCTTCATACCAGGCAGCATTGCTAGCTCAGTGCAGTATGCTGCTCTCCTTACATTATCTGAATAGATGCTGCAGCAGATGTGCTCGCTCTGTACACTTGGGAGCTCCAGAAGGCACTATGCCTCCCTGAAGCATAATCCCTCATTGTGGTTTGTCTCCACATCAACCTCAGTGTATAAATAGCATAACTGAATCCAAAAGCATCTCAGGCCAGATCCTCAGACGGTGTAAACTGGCATAGTTTCGTTTAACTCAATGGTGTAGTGCTGACTTGCATCAGCTGAGGATCTGGCCTTTCATTTTCCAAATAAGTGTAAACATATGCAGATCTGTGCTGCAGGATGCAACTGGGTTTTGCTCTTTTTAAACTGAGCCACAAGAAATGGCCTAAAAGACTAGAGGGAATAGCCCCAGTTTTACTTTTGCCACTTTACAATTTTTACAGTGTAGACTGGGATCCTCATCTCCCTTAAATTTCTACTTGAAATTCACCCTGGACCTTCTTGGAAGCCTCATGTGTCTCTAAGGCTCAAATTACACCCAGAGATATGCACCCGCAACTTCCACTAAAGTCAGTATGTTGTGCACTCCTAGCTGTGGATAGAATTTTGTGTAACAAGTTTTTGTCCCATTGGAAACCCCACCTTTGTTAGTGAAACAGTAAGTGTGAGAGGTTTGAAGGTAGTACATTTACTTAGGAATCTTCAAAATAACATTTTAATAGAAAGTGTAAGGCAGTAAAACAATATAGTGCAATTCCCACTCCAAGCCAGAACCTGCAGCCTTTATCAAGCAAAGCACTCTTAATGAGGACAAATTGGGCCTTGTGTGAGTCATGCAATCAGTCCCACTTCTTTGTATTTGGGGTTCCTTTCAGGGCATTTCATTGTCTCTTCACAAACTTCCTGAAAACACTCGCATAAAATATTGTATATTTGAGGAAAGTCAGTTTGAAAAGCTCTAAAGCCAGGTAGCAAAATGATAACTGCACTTTCGAAACAGAAGAAGGGAATACCCGAGCAATGAATAATGAGGGTGATAAATTTCAGAGTAGCAGCCGTGTTAGTCTGTATCCGCAAAAAGAACAGGAGTACTTGTGGCACCTTAGAGACTAACAAATTTATTAGAGCATAAGCTTTCGTGGGTATGCATCTGAAGAAGTGGGCTGTAGCCCACGAAAGCTTATGCTCTAATAAATTTGTTAGTCTCTAAGGTGCCACAAGTACTCCTGTTCTTTTTGAGGGTGATAAAGGTGTTTACATCGCATAAACAGACAATTTGCATAAACAAACAGTAATATTAGCCATAACATAGGATGATCTTGAGGGCCCAATCAGACTGAAGTCAAAATGAATCTTAGGGGCTCTTTGCCTCTTAGGATCATCCCCATGTTGTGAGGGCAGCTTAGATCTTATAAACAAATTGCAGACTCATTCAGGTCTTGAAGCATGTCAGATGGAGTGCTACACTGCCTTTCCCTCTTTAGATACACTTTGGATGGTAGAAACAGACACGGAACAATACAACTTTCAAGGTGATGCTCCTCAGTCAAGCTGGAGAGAGAGCTGGCACTTGGTTCTCGATATAAACCCAAGTTTTTGGTCGCAACACCCTGCTGGCACCTTCCGCCCTCAACACTTTGGAAGGTTTTTAAACCCCAGTGACCAGCCAGGTACAAAACCCAGATGGATCTGTCACTAACACAGCTCCCCTTACTCCACATTCCCTCCAGGACACCTGCTGCAAAAGCTCCCAAGCAGAACAGCGTACTGAGTACTAAGAGCCGGGGGTTAGCTGGCTGCAGGTCGCCTAGACCAGCTTCTTGCACCTGAATCAGACTGGAACACATTTCACTAGAAATCCACCAGAAAAAATACCCCACTCCACCGCTTACCTGAGCCTGTGATGTTGAACCTGAACGGGTGGCTTCTTCTGGAGGAACAGAAGGAGGAGATGTCGCTTTGGGAGCGGCCCCTGGGGCCAGGATCACCGGGTAGCAGCCAAGTGGCTGGAGGAACTGCCTCTTCAGAGCTCCCCTTCCTACCCTCCATCATCACCTCCTGGGCAGACAGCGCCGGCAGCCCTGCGACCCGCTAGCCGGGAGCGTGGGGCAGGGAGCCACCCCCCGACCGAGTCTGTCTGAGGAGGGCGGTGGAATTTGAGGTGTCTTCAGCACAGAGCCGCGGGCAAGGGGAACAAGCTAAAGAGGCTCCCGCTCCTCTGCAAGGCACTGAGATGGACGGGGCGGGGAGGGAGGGAGGCAAGAGAAAAGTTTGCACAGGAAGGAGCCGCCCACTGGCACAAAACTCTTCTCAGAGACACAGCGTGCTGCCTCCAGAGATGTGCCTGAGTGCAGCCCTGGCTGACCTCCCTCACACACGCAGGCAGCTTCAGCGGCAGGCTTCAGTCATGTCCCCTTTGATAGGGTTTTCTGTGCATCCCTGCGTTTGAAAAGATGGGGCTAAAAGGAAGGGTTTGGATCGCAGCGGATAGACTATTAATGAAGAAACAGAGAAGATTGTCTCTAAAGTTTTCATGCACAAGATGTGTGTGTGTTTAAATACCCTTACTTATTACACAGACGTACATCCACATGTATCTGCAGAGAGGAAGAGAAGGGGTGTGTGTGTGTGTGTGTGTGTACATAACTAAGCACGCACACAGTCAAAATAGATATAGCTGTGGGTGGGTTCATATGTAATACACTGTTGTCGCTTTTTCAAAGTTCAGCCTAACCACTCTGTTGTGGCTTTTTTAGTTAGCCCTTCTTGGCTGTCTCAGAGACACCTTGGGCCTGATTCTCCACTACTTTGCACCTGCTGTAGACGTTTACATTTGCACAAAGTGGCTGCAGAAGCTTACTCAGATCAGACAGGTGGCATTTTATACCCACTTTGTGCAAGTGTAAATGACCACACAAGGGGCAAGTCAGTGGAGAATTATGCCATGTCTGTGTAGGAGGAAAAAAGAACTCATTCTAGACTCAGAGCCTGATCCTTCCTCGCTTATGCCAGCAGTCCCAGTGACACAATAATAGTTTTTCACTTTGTTTCCTACTCCTAGAAACAAACTGTAATGATCAATGAGACAAGAGCTAAGAAATTGACAGTATCAATTTTCTTCTGTGTACAGGATGCCTTATTTCTCCGCCTCCTGACCTATACAACAAAGAAGTTGCTTGCTGCATCACTCAACCCATTGTTATCGTGATGAGTCAAATTTTCTGCCTAACATGAAGTTTTATGTTAAAAAGGGTGTTTTACCTTTTCTTGATATAGTCTCTTGCTGCTGCTCTATGTAACATAAATTCTAAATACATTAGAAATCATTCCTTCTCCCCTTGAAATCAATTGTGGAATTCTCATTGATTTTAGTGGAAGCAAGATCAGGCCCTATGATTTCAGTATTTCTCTCCCATTTAAGTACTTTTGTAACATTAAGCAACATAAAAATCATCAATGGAAAATCCAACTTCTGTTAGATAAATAATTGCAGTTCATTATAGTAGATTAATGTTAGCCAGAAAAAGACTGATATGAAAGTCTAAAGCAGTGGCACCCAACCTTTCCAGACTACTATATCCCTTTCAGAAATCTGATTTGTTTTGCATACCCCCAAGTTTCACTCACTTAAAAACTACTTGCTTACAAAACCAGATATAAAAATACAAAAGTGTCACAGCACAGTCACTATTACTGAAACATTGCTTACTTTCTCATTTTTACCATATGATTATAAAACAAATCAATTGGAATATAAATATTGTACTTATATTTCAGTGTATAGAGCAGTATAAACAAGTCATTATCTGTATGAAATTTTAGTTTGTATTGACTTTGCTAGTGCTTTTTATGTAGCCTGTTGTAAAATTAGGCAAATATCTAGATGAGTTAATGTACCCTCTGGAAGACCTCTGTTTACCCCCAGGGGTACGCATAGCCCTGGTTGAGAACCACTGATCTAAAGTGTGCCCAACCAATATTACAGCCATTACAAAACATGGATTGTGGAAGTTCTACTAATAGCAGTTGTATTTCACTGTCTGTATGTGTAACTAGGAACAGGGGTTCTAATGGCTTCTCAAGCCTTACTTCTTAGGCAGCTTAAAAGGGTGCTGTGCTTAAAGCAGCAGAAGGGACTAAATTTTAATCTCTACAATGTATTGGCTTTTCCACAGATGTCATCTCACTTTGGTAAAATCCTGGGTCCATTGAAGTCAGTGGCAAAACTCCTATTGACTTCAATGGGGCCAGGGTTTCACCCTTTATGTATTTCTAATGCACCAAATATCATAGTATCTAAGCTATAACATACAAAATTAAGTGTCACATTAAAGCTGTATGAAAAAGATTTTATTCAGCAGCTGCTACTTAGAGATTATCTTCATTTTTTCTCCATTTCTTCCATTCATTGACAGGCCATTCTTTATACTTCATTATTGCAAAAAGCTCCAGCCCCAGCCCAAATGTCTACACTGCTATTTTTAGCACCACGGTGCTGACCCTCAGTCATTTGAGCAGTGCTGTGAGACTTGCTGCCACAGGCTTTTTTGTGCTGCGTAGATGTACCCAGAGTGACCTAAATGCTGTCCATATTCAGACAGCTTCCTGTGTACCCATCAGAATTGCTCTAGTATTACACAAAAACCTGACTATTCAGTCTTCATAGGCAACTAGTGAAATGTAATACATTATTTTTATTACTAGTTTCCCATTGCATTTTGTATCACTGCCGACCTTCTTTCTTACCATGGATTTCAGTGTCTATCCTGGGGTCCTTGTAACTTTTCTTGGACACAGTTAACTGAGTTCCTGTTCATCAAAAATGTATTTTGGTCATAATTAATATTTATTCAATGGTTTTATTTTTTAAATTTCAATTGATTCAATTAAATTAAGTTAACAAAATACACAGTGTCTGATCCAAAGCTCTTGGAAGTCAATGAGAAATTATTGACTTCAATGGGCTTTGGAATAGAGCCACGAGCTATTTTGGGACTATTTTTTTCATTCAAAGCATGTAAGCCATAGTGGTTGCACCTCAGGTGTGCTGCACAGTATGGTGCTATTTTAACAGAGTACACTTAAAAAGACCTACAAGTAAGGAGCACTTAAGTGTTTGGAATCTTTTAGTGAAGGGCAAATATCAAAGGGAGAAGACACAAGGCTGCAGAATGTAAGAAAGCTAAAAGAACAGAGAAACTGGAAGAGTAAAGAAACAAAGTAACAAGAGAGAAGGTGCATGATAATACGTGGTGAGGAGCAAAGTGACATAGAAAGGAATAAAGTAAAAGAAAATATCTTGCAGAAAGTAGGTCAACTTTGAGAATAAAATAGGCAGATACCAATATGAAAAGGCAGGCTGAAAAGTAAAAGTTCAGGTGCTCGTATTTCTTAATTTAAAACACCATTAGAAATCAGAGTAATGTGAACAATCAGAATGAATGATGCCACGGGAACCACAATGTTTTAGTCAGCCAATAACTTGATATTCTCAGCAAGACATACAACTGAAAATAATAAATGTTATGTCCTTGTTTTTTGAGGCCACTGAATTTTTTGGGGGTGAATATAATGTTTGTGATTGACAGCTCTGGAGACTGAAGTCCTCTGTCCACAGAACAGGAAAAGCACACACAACAAAGTGAGGCACAAACTTCTTCATATTGCCCTACCAGCCCTACCATGAAGGAGGGGCCATTCTAATGGGGAGAGATTACTTCAATTGCCTGTCAATTCAGTCCTTGGCTTTTCCGACAAGATTGCCAACCCGGGTCCCAGTTGTGCTGTTGATTTTTGGAAGTGCATATTTGTTCACTAGGAAATGGGATTAAAGCAACTAATTTGACAGAGGTCACCCCAACAGCCATTAGTGGCCTCACACAGAAGAGAGACAGACAGTAAGCAGTAGGTATTGGGTCTAAGGCAGTGGTGGGCAACCTGCGGCCCGCAGGCCAAACGCGGCCCGTCAGGGTAATCCGCTGGTGGGCCGCGAGACAGTTTGTTTACATTGACCGTCCGCAGGCACGGGCTGCCCACAGCTCCCAGTGGCCGCGGTTCGCCGTTCCCAGCCAATGGGAGCTGCGAGAAGCGGCACGGGAAAGTTTCCTACAATGGGGGAAGGAACAAAGCAACTCTGCCACAGAACCGTCGGCAGAGGATTACCTCTCCTCTATGTGCAGGGACCAAGGCGGCACATAGGCAAGCAGCATAGGGAGCAGGGCAGAAGCCACAAGCATGGAGTAGATGTACCCTCATTTCCCTGCTTACCCTTAACAATGAGATGTCTGCTAGAATTACCCCTTCTTGTGGAAAAGTGTGGGAGAATTTTAGAATTTGTTCCCTAGAATGCTGCACCACGATCCTTGCAAAGAGTGTGTGCTCTTTTCCCCATGTGGAGCGCCTGCCCACCCCCCGCCAACACTCACCATGCTTTGGGTGTTCGCAGAGATGTGTGCCTGGCTAGGGTCAGCGAGAAAGTGATGGCAATGTTGCAAAAGGTGTATTTAACAGAAATGTTTCAATGCTGTGCGTGAATTTAACAATCCCACTTCTGTGCATTGTGCCCTGTGCTTCACCAGATGTGGCCATCCAGGCCGAGCGTCTCCACCAGATAAGAAAGTGCCCAAGACGCAGCAAAGAAGACATGCTCTGGGAGGTCCTGCAGTGCTCCAATGCAGAAAACAGGGAATGAAAGGAGTGCTGGGAAGCCGAACGGCAGGACAGAAAAGAGAATCACATGTTTGTTAAGGACGCCACTGAGCGGATGATTAAAGTAATGGAGGAGCAAACACAGATACTGAAGTCCTTAATAATGCTGCAGACTGAGCATATCAGTGCTCAACCTCCACTGCAGCACATTCAGAACTCTTTTCCATGTCTCCCCACAAACTCCGCTTGCACAGTCCTTTCCACCTTTCGGGACTTCTCGGTTTCCTCTTCACTCTACCTCCTCAGACAACTTTCACAATGATAGCTCGACCTACACACAGTTGTGAAAGTCTGCCCTTCCCTGATTCCTCCTTTCCCGCCAAGCATCTGTGCGTTTGTGTGTGGTGTTTCTTGTGCAATAAAAGTAAACTTTTATAATGGTAAATCACCTTTATTTTTTTTCTACAAGGTGAGATTGTAGGCACTGCCAATACATGCACAGGCATTTAAATCACTTTATTACAGGAATATAAGGCCCCAAATGTCGCCATTGCTCCCTAGGAAAACTACATGTCATGGAACACTGAAGCGACTCAGACACAGACATATGTTACTGGTGGTCATTGTCAAAGTGCTGCCTCAAAGCCTCCCTGATTCAAATAGCTCCCCTCTGGGTTCCTCTGACAGCCCTGGCATCTGGTTGCTCAAAATCAGCAGCCAAGCGGTCTGCTTCAGCACTCCACCCCTGAGCAAATCTTTCGCCCTTAGCTTCACAGAGATTATGCAATGTACAGCACGCGGCTATGATCATAGGAATATTATCCTCAGTGAGGTCCAACCTGCCATAAAGGCATCACCAGCGCTCCTTTAATCTGCCAAAGGCACATTCAACTGTTATCCGGCATCTACTCAGCCTGTCATTGAACCACTCCTTACTGCTGTCCAGGTGTCCTGTGTAAGGTTTCATGATCCACAGCTGTAAGGGGTACGCAGGGTCTCCCAGGATCACTATGGCCATTTCAATACCCCCCACTGTAATCTTCTGGTTAGGAAAGAAAGTTCCCGCTTGCAGCTTTCTGTACAGGCTGGTGTTCCTAAAGATGCATGCGTCATGCACCTTCCCAGACCACCCTGCGTTGATGTCAGTGAAACACCCACGGTGATCCACAAGCGCCTGCAACACCATGGAGAAGAACCCCTTTCTATTGATGTACTCTGTCGCAAGGTGGTCTGGTGCCAAAATTGGAATATGTGTGCCATCTATAGCCCTTCCACAGTTAGGGAAACCCATGTCTGCGAAGCCGTCCACTATTTCACGCACATTTCCCACAGTCACGGTCCTTCGTAGCAGGATGTGATTTATTGCCCTGAACACTTGCATTAACACAGCCCCAACGGTCAACTTCCCACTCCAAATTGATTCGCGACTGACCGGAAGCTGTCTGGCATTGACAGCTTCCACACAGCAATTGCCACACACGCTTCTCTACCGAGAAGGCAGCTCTCATTCTGGTGTCCTTGTGCCGCGTCTGGGGCAAGCTCCATGCACAGTTCCAGGAAGGTGGCTTTCCACAGCCAAAAGTTCTGTAGCCACTGCTTGTCATCTCACACCTGCATGATGATACAATCCCACCATTCAGAGCTTGTTTCACGAGCCCAAAAGTGACGGTCTACTCTATTCATTTGCTCTGTGAATGCCAAAAGCAATCTAAAGTCGCTTATATCCATATCACGCAGAATGTTGGGTACCTGCGAGTCTTCTTCAGTTAGGAACTTCATGATTAATTGCATTGCCATCCGTGATGTCTTCATGGCAATTAACAGAGCATAGGAGAGCAGTGCAGGATCCATCCCTTCTCACAAAGATGCCGGGGTGTACAGCAAAGAAGGGCCATTGAAAAAATGCCATGAAAGAAAGCCGGAAGCCCATGGAGTGATGGGACAGAAAGCAATGCATCACGGGACATTTAGCACTGTCCCGAGATGCACTGCGATCCGCTCTGTTGTCCCACAATACCTAGTGACAGAAGGACTGTGGGATAGGTACCCACAGTGCATTGCTCACACTGTTGATGATGGTGCCCCCACTGTGGACACGATCTGCCGACAGAGGGAACAAGTGTGAACACGAAATTGCGATTTTTATTATGTCGACTTTTGGGTGTCGACATCACTTTTGGCGACAAAACTTGGTAGTGTAGACAAGGCCTTAGGAACCCAAAGGAGGAGGTGGACCAGGGAGACAAAAACAGCAGCCAACTGGCCCAAGCCCCAGTACCACAAACGCCTGGCTTATTGGAAACAGTTCTGCAGGTGACCAGTGAATGAGGAATGATCAATAAAACAAACAGACAGATACTGATGGATAGGCAGTGAATATGCAGATTTATTGCAACAGGCATGTGGCTAATGCAAAAACAGCTGACCAGTGATAACTGGGTCCCTGTGGGAGGGGAAGGAGGTGAGGGAGGGATAGGATGCTGATGAGGAGGCTAAAAGTTGGTTATGTTTTTCTTTTGGGCCCTTGTTCAGCTGCTGCCTATACCTGGTACTGGATCTAGGTAAATGGACACTGAAAGATACAGAACCATGTGGTTGTTCATTAAGGAGGGGCACCATGATGTTCTATCATGGTAGATGCAGGAATAGGAGAATTAAGATTTGGAGAGAATGTGGAGAGGCAGAGGGAGGGGCAAGGTTGGGTAACATTGGTGCGGATGTAGAATCATTCCCTGAGGCATCTGGAGATGTTGGGGAGAAAAGTAAAGGATCAGTTTGTTTATCAGTCTCACTCTATTGTGGTGTGGTAGGGAAGTAAGATTTGGAGAGGAAGGGGGAATGCCTTAACCAGTCACTCAGCACCACACAAGGAGAGGTGGAATAATGAGAACAGGGATACTGCACTGCCTGCCCTTGTAAATGTATGTTGGCACCTGAAAAGGATGCTGTTGATTCTGCTGTCATCTTTTGAGACAGCATCATGAGAAACAGTGCCTGGCGCATTCCTCGAAGGGTCACTTTGCTCCTTCACTGCCAGTGGTCCAAGTATGAGTCAATGCTAAATCAGGCTGGGGCAGTGCTCTATTTTTCAGAGTCCTTTAAAAAATGATCTTCCTTCCAGGGTGGATACAAATCAATGATTTTTTTTTTAATCAAAAAAATTGGATTTTTTAAATTTAAATTGGATTTTTTTGATAAAATGCTTTTTGAGGAAAATTAATTAAGATACATTATAGCTCAAAGATAGCTCATCATGGAATAGGGATTATAAATTCTAATTCTATAGTATGAGACCATATATTCATGTAATATTTAAAAAAAGTTTTGTAAATGAGTTCCAATAGTTCATGGATTAGGGACCCAATCTTATAGGGTTCCAGGGGCTTCTGTATAGATTATTTAGTAAATCTTTCTAGCTACCCAATGGGACTCAGTGCTCAGTCTAAAAGATACCATCAGAGATGCTTAGTTTTGCAGTTCTCAAACCATGGATTTGTGTCTCCAGAGATAACATGTTTGTTAACAGCAAAAATGTTTTTAATTAAATAAATAATATATAGCGGTGAGAAATAACAGACCTCAACCCTATTGTCCCTCTGCAAATTTGTGTACACAGAGTCAATCCCTTACCTCGCTCTAAGAGTGCAAAGTTTCAAAAAGTTCAATGAATAGAAGATTGTTGGGGGAGGAATAGATCTGGACAAGGAGAAGTCTGGAACTAAATGTGAGAAGGGAGGGACAGGCAGTAGAAACAAAAGTGAAACTCTTTGAGCAGCATATTCCAGAAGTCTTGAGGTCTTTCTGAGTGTAGCCTTCATTGATTTGAGATCTACCATACCATTCTCTCACTAGAAGGGAAAACCTATAACGGCAGCAGGCCGTAAAAGAGACCCAGTTTGGGAATATTTTAATGAAGTTCCTCTACCTGTAGGTAAAACAGGCATGCGTGCAAAATGCAAACAGTGCAACAAATAAATGCAAGGCCTGGTTGCCCGAATGAAACAACATCACGAGAAGTGTTCTTTTTCAGGAGGAAGCTGCGTTAAAGATGATGAAAGGAACATGTCTGAACATGCAGGATCATCAAGTTGGTAAACTTTTTTATTTCATACTTCTTTCTTAATGACTGCCTGTCTTCCTTCCGGACTATTCTTGAATTCTCATGTTTGAGCAAAAAATATAGTTATTACTCTATGGTACTATCGTTT
This sequence comes from Terrapene triunguis, assembly GCF_002925995.2. Taxonomy (NCBI): domain Eukaryota; kingdom Metazoa; phylum Chordata; order Testudines; family Emydidae; genus Terrapene; species Terrapene triunguis. The sequence goes on from NW_020664436.1 coordinate 45,528,868, forward strand.
TAGATGCAGTTGTGATAAAAAATAAATAGCTAAATAGGCAGATCTTCCTTTTACAATTTCACCTTTAAAATAGTACTGAGTGTCAGTGAATGCAATGAGTAATACTAAATGAGCAGTATGGTAATAATAATTAAATAACTGCATTGACTTATTTTGTTTAGGAGAATCCATCCTCAACATACAGGATTCTGAAGACTATTCACCTCCAAGATCACCATCATTTTCTATAGTTTCAGAGTTATCCGCCAATGATAGTGTTTCAATCACATTATGTATGTCACATAGCCACAGTATATCACCTGTAGCAAAAAGAGAAAAAAATCTCCATCGTCCAGAAACAACGAAAGATAAGTTTGTGATAAGAACCAGCAGATTACAAAAAGAGGTACTTGATGAAAAAATTGCCCGGTTTGTTTATGCAACAAACTCTCCTTTCCATATGATTGAGAACCCACACTTCATTAACATGGTTCAGTCATTAAGACCAGGATACAGTCCACTCAAAAGAGCAGATGTCACAGGCAAATTGTTGGATAAAGTGTATGAAAGAGAAATTAGCAGTGTGCAAAAGGTCTAGAGGGTAAAATTGTTAACCTGAGTCTTGATGGGTGGAGCAATGTCCACAATGATCCTATTGTATGTGCTTGTGTGACAACAAAAGAAGGGAATGTCTTCCTTATAGAAACAATTGATACATCAGGAAATGCACACACAGCAGAATACTTACAAGAAGTAGCAGTAAAAGCTATAACAAACTGTGAAAAAAAAATTCAAATGTCTAGTACACAGTTTGGTTACAGACAATGCTGCAAATGTATCCAAGATGAGAAGAAATTATTTAGAAGAGAGTAAAGAGAGTCCCAAGCTAATAACATACGGTTGCAGCGATCATTTGATGCACCTCCTAGCCAAAGACTTCAGTGTTCCAGAAATAAAGGCTAATGTTGTTGAAATTGCAAAATACTTCCGTAACAACCACTTTGCAGCAGCTGCTCTGAAAAAAGTGGGAAGAACCAAGCTAACTCTCCCACAAGACGTGTGATGGAACTCAGTAGTGGACTGTTCTGAGCACTATATCAAGAACTGGCCTAATCTGATGACAGTTTGTGAACAAAATCGTGAAAAAATAGATGGCACTGTCACAGCCAAAGTTCTCAACATTGGGCTTAAGAGAAATGTTGAACACATGTGGAGTACCCTGAAGCCTATTTCTGTAGCCTTGAACAAAATGCAGGGAAATAGATGTTTTATTGCTGATGCTGTTGAAATTTGGAAGGAACTGAGTGAGATCTTAAAAAGAGAAATATGCAATGACAGAGTTAAATTACAAGCATTAAAAAAAAATGGGACAAGCACTATCTCCAGCTCATTTTCTTGCAAATATTCTCAGTACCAGGGTCAAACCTTAACTGCTGAAGAAGAGGAGTTGGCTATGACATGGACATCCAGCAATCATCCCTCCATAATGCCAACTATAATAAACTTCAGCGCTAAGGGTGAACCATTCAAGAAATATATGTTTGCTGATGATGTTTTAAAGAAAGTCACACCCGTGAACTGGTGGAAGTCACTTAAGCACTTGGATTCAGAGACTGTTCAAGTGATAATCTCACTTTTAACAGCAGTAGCTTCTTCTGCCAGTGTAGAAAGAATATTTTCTTCCTTTGGACTAATTCATCCCAAATTGAGAAATTGTTTGGGACCTGAAAAAGCAGGAAAGCTTGTTTTTCTTTTCCAGATTATGAACAAACAGGAAAATGAAGGTGAAGACGACTGAGTTAGCTGCAGAAGCCAATATTTTAAGTTTCTCATGTTGACCTGGCTGACATAGTCAATTTAATTTTGTTTTTTTTTTAAAAATATATTTCATTTAACTATTTTAGTTAAAAACAATTTTAACAAAAACCAACCTGATCTTAAAAAACTTGAATGTTTAACTAAGTTCAAAAATTCATATGCTTGTTTTCTTAAAATATGATATGTTTGCTGTTGAAGAAAAAAATCCAGAATACATAACGCTGTTGTTTTAGTTAAATAAAACAATTTAAATGTCTGGTGATATTCTCCTCCTAATGCAGCATGGCAAGAAAATCCTCCAAATATTATTAACCTGTTGAATTGGAGATAGTTCACCTTCCAATGACTTCATAAATATCTGCTTCAATTACCTTTGGTAAATGAAATAACCAAACAATCATTCATTTTCTGATATAGCTGTTAAACTAATCTGAAACGTTTTCAAAACAAATCACTTAAAATATATATGGTGTGTACCTTCTAAAAATGAAACCTACATCTATCTCTGAGTTGTGAAGAACATGTATTAACAGGGCTGGCGCAACCCATTAGGCAACCTAGGTGTTCGCCTAGGGCGCTACAATTTGGGGGGCGGCGACTGCAGCGGTATTTCGGCGGCGGGACCTTCCGCCGCCTCTGTGGGGGGCGGCATTTCGGGGTGGGACCGTCCGCCGCCTAGGGTGGCAGAAAAGCTGGTGGCGCTCCTGTATATTAAGGTTATAACAACCAACAAGAATGCATTTTTATGTAGAAATCCACGACTAAACTGTGTCTTCCTCACTAGTGACTGATTTAAATCAGGATTTTAAATCAAATCCACCCTGCTTCCTTCAGACTTGTTGGAGTCTGCTAAAGGTATCCATGGCACTCCATGAGACAAGCCTCCCATTTCCATCTGTACAACAAGAGCAGTCTTGTCTCCTGTCCTGCCCCATGACAGGCATCAGCTATTGGAGAGTGTGCTGCAGCAATGCGCCCTGGGTAGCTCTGCAGACCTTGCCTCTGGTGAAATGTCAGCCAGATTAAGGAACAGACGAATGACTAGGGAGGGAAACAGGGTGAGTTTGGGGAGGGATTCCTCTTTCTTTCTCTCCTCTTGGGGCAGGAGAGTATTTGGGGGAGAGCCTGAGGACTATTGGAGACTCCTGGTGAACCTGATGGTCTTCTGCAGACAAGTGAGGACAGGAATTAGAAGCTGAGTGGTGGCTAGAGAGGGTGTATATGGACCAGTAAGTAGAGGTATCTGTGAAATCGTGACACAGAAGCAGCACTGAAGAGTTGAACCCATCCTTCACAGATTGCACAGCAACCAGCAGCGATCATGACCCAAGTGGACTCCTTGATTCAAAGATATAGCAACGTACAGGAGTGTGGTTGGAGAATATGGACAGGTGGGGCAGTGAGGTAGGTGGAGATGCAAATGACTGGCTAGGGACTGTGCACACAACTAGTCTATACCAAAGCATCCTATTCTTTTCTTTAGCCTGTCCTTTTGTTATCCTCCCCTAACATTTATTTGTTTCATCCAACTACTACTGTATTATGTCTTGTCTTTTATACAGTATGCGATTTGAGGAAGGGATTGTAATTTACTATATATTTGTAAGATCCCTAGTATAATGGGGCCCTGACCTGGTAGGGGGCTCTAGGCACGATAACCATATAAACAATGATGATAATAATACAAATGATGAATGGTGCAGCAGGGTCTCAATCAGCACAATTTCTCACTTATGAATACCATCAGAGTAGCAAAGTATGGGACAGCTGGGAACTGAGTGTCTTAGTGTGTTTGTTATAATTGGAGCTGATTGGAGGAGAACAATTCTGTTTCATATCAACTTTCAAGGTTTCAAAATCTGTTTTTCTTCCATACTGGAATGGAAACAAAACCTTTAGAACATTTTCACACACACACAAACAAAAAAGGGAGATAAAAAGAGGGAGAGTGTGTGAGACACACTATAGGTACTGGCCAGGGGTACATCTACACAGCAAACCAGATCCCACAGTAGCAAGTCTACAGACTTGGGCTTGTACTACGGCAGTGTGGACAGTCAGGCTTGGGCTGGAGCTCTAGGGAGGAGGGTGGGCTTCAGAGCCCGAGCTCCAGTCTGAGCTCAAACACTTACATTGCTATTTTTTGCATCATAGCGCGAGCCCTGTGAATCTGAGTCCATAGACCCAGGTTCTGAGACTCACTGTCCTAGAATCCTGCTTGCTGTATAGACATACCCTGGTTCTGCCTGACTCAGAGCAGTTTTCGTTGTCCCAGATCACTCCAAATCAGCACATCCCAGGCCAGTACCATCACCATCCAGCTGCAGAGTCTCTCTCTCACACTGTCTGTCCTGGACTCAAAAACCTTCTGAAACCACTAGGTCTCCCAAAACATTTCAGTTTCAACAAAAAGCATATGTTGTTGAAATTTAGTTTAGTCAAAAATGTCTTGTCCAGCTCTAGTTATGATTACAGGGCTGCTGTGTAAGGGGGAAGTGGAGTGCAGGATGCCTTGCAATTGCAAAGCAAATCATAGGCAGAGGAGTGTCGAAGTAGGGGTAGTAAGCTACACCGCCATGTTTTTGGGGGTATGTCACTGAACATATATCTTATGTCAATCCCTATGCTCAGAGTCTCCAATGAGAGAGCCCTATTGCTTCTCAGTCACTATGCTTTTGTCCATTGGTTGCATACATGCACGCACGCACACAAACACACACACCTCCTCAACCTTGTATAACCCCTCACCCACTGAGCACAGTCCCTTTAGTTTAATCTAACCTACAAAGAAGCAGTGGTTTCTAGATGACAGACAACTTTTCTGCTGCTGCACATCATGAAGCAAACAGGAGGGTCTGATTTGCATCACAGAGGCCTGTAAACAGAGCTGCTGCCTGTCAGTGGTGTCTTGGTCTGGGGCAGTGGCATAGGCTGCTGTTCATGTGTTTCATGATTTTTTCCACCTGATCTTAGCCCAAGTCCAGGCCCTTGGAATAAACAAAATCAAGGTGACCATTGTATCTTTCTGTATATCAAGTAGAGACCTTTTTCTATTGCCCCCCCGTGAAGCTAGCATTATGCTTAAATTCTATTATCTGGGCTGGCTTCATTGTTTTGAACAACTTGAGAGCAAAGTGGCCTGGTGACTCACTGCACTTTGCACAAAGCTGATTTCTTGTGGGCAGGGGAACGTTGAGTAGTGTTCTCCATACGTGGTATTGTGGTTTCTCTCTCTTGGTGCTTGCAACCAGTAGAGTGCACTCGCAGTACCTGTCCATTACAGAGCGCTTCACTAGTCTCCCCCCATTCCAATGGCCTATTTGCCTATCACAGAGCAAGTTTACCATATTGTAGATGAAGGTGTTCCCAGAATCAGGGTGCTGTACAGTCCTTTGGAGAATAGATACATAGATTCTAAGGTCAGAAGACCATTGTGATCATCTAATCTGACCTCCTGTATAACACAGGCTGTAAAACTTCCCCAGAATAATTCCTAGAGCAGATCTTTTAGAAAACAATCCTATCTTGATTTAAAAATTGTCAGTAATGGAGAATCCACCATGACCCTCAGTACATTGTTCTAATGCAGTGGTCCCCAAACCTTTTACCTTGCGCCCCCTTATTGTTGTCCACACCCCCTCCTGCCCTGGAGCCAAGCCTGGGAGTGGGGCTGCAGCTCTTGGATAGGGGGGACACAGATGGGGGCAGCACAGGGGGGCCAAGTCTGGCAGCCAGGGCCCTGGGTGCGGGGCCAAGAGCGGAGCTGATTGGTGCTTCCTCGCCACACCCCATGGGAGTTGGCCCAGGCCACAGCCATCCCACACAAAAGTTCCTCTGCGCCCCTGTATGGGGGCACACCTCACAGTTTGGGGACCTCTATTCTAATGATTAATTACCCTCATTGTTAAAAATGCACACCTTATTTCATGTCTGAATTTGTCTGCCTTCAACTTTCAGCCATTGGATTGGGTTATACCTTTCTCTGCTAGATTGAGGAGCCCTTTATCAAATAGTTGTTGCTTCTGTACATGCTTATAGACCATAATCAAGTCACCCATTAACGTTCTCTTAATTTAGCTAAATCGATTGAGTTCCTTGAATCTCTCTCTCTGTAAGGCATGTTTTCTAGTCTTTTAGTCATTCTGGTGGCTCTTCTCTGAGCCCTCTCCTATTCACCAACATCCTTCTGGAATTGTGAACACCAGAACTGGACACAGTATTCCAGCAGCGATGTCACCATTGTCAAATACAGAGGTAAACTAACCTCCCCACTCCTACTTGATATTCCCGTTTATAATTCCAAAGATCACATTAGCCCTTTTGGCCACATCATCACATAGTCAGCTCATGTACAGCTAATTATTCACCATGACCTAAGTTCCCTGCTGTGCAGCAGTGCAGCAGCCTATTTAGCACCGCGCAGATGTTCAGGTAACCCGCCTGGGGACCTGCCGCAGCCGGGGGAGGGGTGCCCCTCCCCCAGCCCCAAACTAGTCCGGCCTCCAGAAGGGTGCCTGATGAGTGCCTGAGTCCAAAAGGAGGATTGGGGTGACACTGCATTTGTTTATGATTGAGCACTGGAGTGGCGGGGTACCATAGCTTCATGTGACAGCCGAGAAGCCTGGTGGCTGAATGTACAGCTTAAGACAGAGTGACCAGGCAGATTGCATGCTCAGAGCCAGGGCTGAATTTTGAAAAATACAGCAACATCCATGTTCATCTTTGAAAATTCCTGTGATTTTTGAGAGACAAGGTGGGTGAGGTAATATCTCTTATTGGACCAACTTCTGCAGGTGAGAGAGAAAAGCTTTCGAACAACACAAAGCACTTCTTCAGGTGAGTTTTGCCAAATCATCTTTTCTGAAAACTCTCCTGCACCTGCCAGGAACTTCCCCCTCTCCCTCAGAGTTTTGGCCATCGTAATATTGCTTAAATATAAGCATTGTGCTATGAAACCTTGAAATCATGCAATTCTGCTACTTGATGTACTATGCTCTAGTGCTAAGTACATTACAGAAAATCCTCCATTTCTATCAGCAATGCTCTGAAACACTGCCATTTTGTGGTAATTGAAAGTTATGGCCAACATAGAGCATATTTCCTGAATTAGGTTGTGCTCAAATAAAAATTCAGAAATAAATGATAACTTGGCACTAGGGCTGGTTCCAATGGTGCATATTTTTTGTGAAAAATGTATTGAAGTTTAATTTTTTTTTACAATTCAAACAGCTCTAGTGAGCACAATAAAGCACTTTTCCAGACATTTATTCAGATGTTCACGGTCTATGTCATGCCTCCACAGTTGTAGTTTACAGTGGGAGAGGGGGGCTATCAAGCTGAGTTAACCAGAACTGGAGAGAATTCACAAGATGAGTAAGATTTTAAATGACTCTTTGAAACACAATGCAAAATCCTTCCCCTAAAGTGGGAGATTCTTTAACAAGGGCCTAAATTAAACACTGCTCCAAAATCCGGCAGTCTCTTCCCAAATGAGACTCTACAGAACTCATGGTTCCAGGGAGGAAGGTGGGCAGGCTTACGGTTTAATTTTCCTTAAGTGACAACATTTATAAATAATGAGAGGTAAATTTCCTTTGTTCTTCGGGACTTTTCATAATGCACCGCTCAATCTCTATGCACCCACCGCGCTAGTGATCATACTGTATGTAACAGCAGGTCTGTCTTAAACCAACTGCACTTGGAACAGGGCAACGAAGTCCTGGCCCTGGATGGTGCAGGGGTGTGAGGACTCCGGCTGGGGATGTGGGCTCTGGGGTGGGGCCAGGGATAAGGGGCTCAAATCCCATCGATTTATATAGCAATTGAGGGCAAACAGCACCAGGTTGAGTCGTTAAAACAGTGAGTGTGTGCACCACAAATTTCACACTGCCCACTCATCCTGGGTTCCCTAAGAGACACTAATGTAGGGCCTGGTTTCAGCTTCCCTCCAAGCCTCCTTTCCTTGCTCTGCAAGCCTGAAAAAAAAAATCAGACTCAGAAATTCTTCTCGTAATCTCCTTGTCCTCCAGTGCCCCGCCCTGGCTAAACATTGCATTAAACTGCATCCAGCAGCCTAGGTGGGTGTACTAAAAAGGAGCAGGAAGCAGCCCTGCCTGTCGCAGGCTGTCATCTGACTGCTCTCACGTGAGACATTAAACACACCACCCCCAGGCAACGACTGCTGCTCTCCCACGTCGCCGGCTGCATCCTCCCGTTGCCAGCTATGCTGCTGCTGCTCCTCTTTCTGCTCTTTTCCCCGCAGGGATGTAGTGCGCGCTATGATCCTACCTGGGAGTCTCTGGATTCCAGACCACTTCCGACCTGGTTTGATGAAGTCAAGTTTGGCATCTTCATCCACTGGGGCGTTTTCTCCGTGCCCAGCTTCGGCAGTGAGTGGTTCTGGTGAGGCTGCCATGCGTTTGACTCTCAGCTCTTCACTTCCTCCTTTATGCCTCTTTAACCTCCCCTTGCTCTTTCTGTCGACAGAGCAGCCTGTTGTTCTTTCTTCCTTCCCTAATGAAGCTGCACCCTGCAGTAAACAACCTTTCACTCTCCCTTCCCCCCTCCCTCCCCCCCCCCACAGTGTATGTGATAATTATTCCCTTGTCTCTTAGCAGTAAAATCTGGCAAAACATGATTTTCTGAAGGCAGAATTTTGCCAACACATAGTAGAGCTGCAGGGGATGGGTTGAAACAGCTCTTTGATGTGGGCTGCACTTTACTACTTAATTTTTCTGGACAAAGAATAAAGCTGATGTCTTGGCTGCCTTTGATACCAAGTACAATTTAAGAGAATATTCTTAGTATAGTGTAAAATATTCTTGGCTGAAATGCCATCTCTAGTTTGAGAATGTTAATGCTGTCTATTCTCTTAACTCCTGAAAGTATTCACGCATCTGATGTAGAGCAAAAGGGCTCTACCTCAAACATAAAGGTACCAAATGTACCAAAAATAGAAAAGAAAGCTTTGGCCGTGATACAGATCCTTCCAAAAGAAAGGTTATGGTTGAAATGTCATTGCAAAAAATTACTTTTCCTGCCTAGTATATTAACCATACAGATCCATCCACTGGCAAAACTATCCTCCTACTGTGTAATAGTTCCAAATCCTCCCTTACACTTTCAATGCTAGTTGTCCTCAAACTTTTATATGTGGCTCTTTATTTATGGGCTGGGCACTCTGTGCAGTCATTTGGAAAATAATGAAGTTCTATAGGTTGTAAATGAGGGCAGAATTTCCCCATAAATAGAAATTATCATCTTGTAAACCCCTTCTCTCCTCAATCCTGACTGCAGACCTTCCTATGATAACTACAGTGCTTGATTACACAAAAAAGAAATGTTAAGGTAGTACAAGATTAAAATAAACTCACTTTGATGCAATGGATGAGGCTGCTTTGTTATGTCCCCTCATTTTGTATTTGAGCTGTTATTTATTAGCCATGTATCAGATTTTGCTCTTACATAGGTGTAAATGTGGAATAACTATTGACTGTAAATAGCATTTACACCTGTGGTTTACCCTCATTTACCCTGTCATTACAGCCTTCTGTTTGTTAGTACCAACTTTCTTCCTTGGCCTGCAGTTGCTCCCACTTCTCTGATCTCAGCAGATCACTTTTCAGTTTGTTTCTTTTGTAATTTCAGTTCCATCAGTTTTAATGTCATTAGCCACCTGTGCATGGCAAAGGAGACGAGAGGGGAAGGTGGGGTCAGTTTCCTTAGACACTAAAATGTCTTGAGATTGCAACTATTTTTCCACAGGAAGATTTCTGGGCCTTTTCGTGCAGTTTTTTCCCCACAAGGGGCCAGGTTCTGTTCTCACTTATGCCCATGTTAATTTGGGGTAACTTTATCGATATCAGCAGAGTTACCCTGGATTTACGTGAGTATTGTTGAGATCAGACTCTGATCCTCGATTTGGGATTTAAACACATTTTTTAAAAACTCAGTTTATTTTCCTACCCAATTTTGAATTATCAGTGTATGTCTAAGCTTACCAGCAGGTCTTTGCTGCTCTGCCTCACTCTCTGAAACCTAATGACTGTAACCCCACAAACCCTTACTACTGGCCATAGCATTTCTATGGTGACAGACTCATGCTATCCCTACTATGCCCATAGACGGGGAACTGTTTATGTAGTAAGCAGTATTGTTGTAGCCATGTCGGTCCCAGGATATTAGAGACAAGGTGCCTGAGGTAATATATTTTATTGGCCTAACTTCTGTTGGTTAAAGAGACAAGATTAAGCACTACACAGAGTTTGTTTCTTTGACCAACAGAAGTTGGTTCAATAAAAGATATGATTTCACCCACCTTTTTTCTCTATGTGGAAATCACTAATCTACAGGGCTGGTGCTGGACGTTTTGCTGCCCTAGGAATTCCCTCCTGTAATTGGGCTGGCATCCACCTCTCTGGTTGATACATGTTTGCAATCCCTCCGCTTTGAACAGGGGGAAGCACTCCTCTGGCCGATGGCTCTTTTGGCGGGTCTTCAGTGACTCAGCCCTCCAGCCGAGTCACACACACTGTCCCCCCTTCTGGGGTATACAGTCTCTAGTTCTTGCTCATGGCCCCATAGCACAAGGGCATCCTTCCCAGAGGCACTGCCTTCTTTAACAGCCCAAGAGGGGTCCATCTCAGTACCCTCAGTTGGTGTCCTTTCGGCAGCCCTTGTCTGGGCACACTCTTCAACCAGACCAGCAGGGTCCATCATGGTACCCTCACCTGGTCTGGTGAACTTCTGGGCTTGGTCCCCTGGGCTCAGCCTGCCCTCACTGATCTGTCCACAGTCCTGCTGCTCTTCCAGCCAGGCACCCACTTCTCCCTCTGTAAGCTCCAGGAAGCAACTGACTGCTCTGCTGTTTCTTTTTATATGGCCCTTCTGCCCCCGGATTGGTCGCTTCAGCAGCCCCTCTGATTGGGAGTTCCTCTAAAACCACTGTAGGCTGCTGGAAGGACTTCTCCTCTGCTCTTTTCTGGAACAGGGTCTGGCAGGGCCATGAGGCTTCTAGACCTAGTCCACCCTGTCACACCTCCTCATACCTGTGTTGGTGTGGGGGGACAACCACACTGGAGTCATGCTTCTGTCTATGCTGCAATTTTTTGCTGCTGATGATGTGGGGTATGGGCCATCCTTAAAGAAGCAAAACTCCCTAAAAACTGTGCTTGGGGTGGAGGTAGATGGAGCAGTGAGATGGCTGTCATCCCAAGTAGCTACTGCAAAGTGGTGGTGCCCTTAAAGAGGCAGAAGCAAAAAAGCTGTGCTGTGCTGGTATGGCTGCTCTTACTCTTCTACAGGGGGTGCACACTTAAAGAAGTCCATAGCTGTGCTGGCCCAGACTAGGGATGTTCCTACAAAACTGGCACCCAACGTAGCTGCCTACATCCCACACCAGCCCTGGTTCTAAGTTTTCAGCATTTGGCCCCTAAATAAGACTATCTTTATTTTCCCCACTCCCATCAAATTTTAGCTGGTGTACAACACAGCTCAATAGGAAACACTGGGAGTCCCTCAAATGAAGTCCTTGAGTAAGGTAGACCAGGCTGCCTCCAAATATCAAGGCTATTATTGCCTGAAGCCGTTTTATTTTATTTCCAGTGTCGTTCCATAGTATGTCTGTGTCAGTGTGCACTGCCCTTTAGAATGGCAAAACAGGAATTGATTATTTTAATTATATATATTTTTAAAATGTCATTGGATATTTTTATTGTGTATTTGGAAGGTGGTACTGGCAGAAGGAAAAGAGACAGCCCTATGTAAAATTTATGGAAACAAATTATCCTCCTGGCTTCAGTTATGAAGATTTTGGCCCTTTGTTTACAGCTGAGTTTTTTGATGCCAACCAGTGGGCAGATATTCTGAAGGCTTCTGGTGCAAAATATGTTGTCTTGACTTCAAAACATCATGAAGGTAAATAGAATGTGCATAAGTGCTGGCAATTGTTGCAGTTCGTGGTTCATTTCTTCTAGCAGAAGAAAAACCCAGGTGAAGCTATCTTGTCCAGCTGGCTAGATGCTAAAAATCTGGCAAGAATAAAAGTGGTATTTGTTAGCCCATATCCCCTATAAAAGGCTGGAACATTGATAGAAGGAAGAATTTGTTATCACATTATTCCTCCTGCTATAGGTTGCAACCACTGAAGTTAAGAGTGCTGCAGAGCTTCCTACAACAGCCACAGAAGTTGTTAATGTCTGACTGTTGCGTAATTTAGCTCTAGGCTTTTTATTGCTTAATGAACCACAAGAGTAAATTGTGTTCTGTTTCATATAGAACATTGCTGTGTGCAGAGTTTGTTAGCTCTGTACATTTCTCCAAGAAAGGTACAATATGCTCTTGGGAGTTGGTTGCAGATTTTGAAATATGCACAATTATATTTCAACATTAGTAGCTTGATTTCTATTATTACTGTTGCAGCTAGAAGCCCAAATCAAGATCAGGTCTCCGTGGTACTAGGTGCTATACATACCCATAGTAAGAGACAATCCCTATCCCAAAAAGTTTACAGTCTAAATGGACAAGGTAGACAAAGGCAGTATTATCATCACCATTTTACCACCATTTATCATCACCATTTGGAAGACTGACACACAGAGATTTAAGTGACTTTCACAGGATCACACAAGAAGTGTGGCAAAGCAGGGAACCAATCCAGACTGCCCGAGCTTTGGTCCTGTGCGATCACGACAAGACTGTACTTTCGCCCTTTGTACTCTTTTCATCTTCCCCCTTTTGATAAATCCTATCCAGCTTCACAATACCACATCTTGGCAGGTCCACAGAGGTAGCAATTAGTATTGGAATGTCAGATACTCTCTGGCCCAAAACCTAAGACTGTAAGCAGTTTGGTAGGCTTGCACCAGTTCTTAGGAGAAGAAAAATCTCACAGTGATATTATCAAAGCAATGGCCTGCTATTCCACTCCATCAGGTCTGTTGAACACAGTCGTTAGTCCAGAACTTGTTTTTAAGAGCGAGGCAGGGTGTGGGCACAGGACTGGCAACCAGTAAACCCAGCTCTGACACGTGGGCTGAAACCCTGGGCCCACTGAAGTTAAGAGCAAAACTCCCATTCACAGCAGCCTGAATTTCAGGCAGCTTCTTTTGTGGCCTTGAGCAAATACATTAACCTGTTTGTCTCGTTAAAATGGGGATAATGATATTGACCCAGTTCCCAGAAGTGCTGTGAAGATTTGTTAGATAATGTTTGTAAAGCTCCTTGAAGATGAAAGTCTATCTAGCCTTTCTGGCCTTGGTCGAGCCTGGTTTAGGCTTAGCTGAAATGCAGCAGTATTGAACATGCCTACACTGGGCTGCTGAGTTATAAATCCAGATACCTGAAAAGTTAAAGCCACTGGTACTTAATGTTAGGTTTAGCTTTTTAAAGGCTACTCTAGATTTTCCCTCTGCCCAGATAAATTTATTGAGAGCTTGATTAAACTTTTTAATATGTCAGGGAGCATTTCATAAGATATAACAACCAAGAGAGCAGAGAGTCTTTGAATGCAAATGATAGAGGGGAGAGTTTTTAAGTCACTGAATGTATCAAGTATTTTCCTATTCTTGGATGTATATTGAGATGATATATTTGATGCATCCAAGCAATCATCAAAATGCCCCCCAAAATATACCCTGTTTACAAGGAAAATCTATGTGGAATGAACACTTAATATGAGGAAAGAATAATTGTCTGCTTAGTAGAGAAAGTGAGAGTTGTGTTCTTTATATAACAATTTTTAAGCAACATTTTGATATTGGATTCTTCTAAAGGAAGGAATATTATGGTTATACATAACTAGAGATTTCAGTGATAGGGCAAGCAGAAGTAGGGAGAGCCTAATTCTTCTTTCTGGGGAGCTGCAGAAGAGGGGAGAGCCTAATTCCTCTTCCTGGGGAACTGCAATCAGCATGTGTGTTTGACTAATAGCATAGCATATATAAGAATATGCTTACAGTGCTTTTTATTCTCTTTTTATCCTTCAACTTTCTCTTTCTAGGTTTTACTTTGTGGGGGTCCAAATACTCTTGGAATTGGAATGCTGTCAATGTAGGACCAAAACGGGACATTGTGGCTGAACTAGCAACATCTATTAGAACCAGGACTGATTTGCACTTTGGGCTGTATCACTCTCTCTTTGAATGGTTCAATCCTCTCTTCCTTTATGATGCCTCCAATGTATTCAAGACAAGACAGTTTCCAACTGCCAAGTCATTGCCTGAGCTCTATGAGATTGTGATGAAATACCAACCAGAGATCCTCTGGTCTGATGGGGATGGTAACGCACCAGATACTTACTGGAACAGCACTGGGTTTTTAGCCTGGCTGTATAACGACAGGTATCTTGTTTTTATCATATATTTAGCCCTTACATTGGAACTTTGGCCAGTCTATAGCTTCTGTCTCATTTTCCATATATTGTGTGGGATCCATTGTTTCACTTAATGGCCACTTAACCATGTCATCTCCCACTTAATTCCCCTGCAATATAAGGGATCAAGTCAGGGAAGAGTATTCCCTGTAACAACCAAATTATTAGACATGGCGAAAAACTGTGAACATTTTCATGAAAAATGTCAAGCAGGTCCACAAGTTGTTCCATTAACATGGTCTGGCCATTCTGTCTATTTTTATTCTCCTGTAAGTAACAGTCATCTACCATGATGGCAAGTAGGGTGGTTTTGTTAAGAAAATGATCAGGACACTTTCTTCACAGACCGTGCCTTTGACTCTGCACATAAGGCACAGTGTATATTGAAGGATCTGTACTGCAATCTATTTCCATGGCAGACCGTCGGAGGCATGCCTGAGTAAGGAGTGCAGAAACGGGTCCATTCGCTACTCTCATTCTGTGTAAGACCTCAGAGACAGAAATCTCAGTCCAGATTTCTTACCCATTTTCATTGTGTAAAGAGGAAAATTAGGAATACAGAAAACATCTTGAATGTGAATTTCTGGGAAAAAGAGCTGACATTTAGTCTAAATAATTAAAAATCATACCCATTTGTTTAAAATGTCTGTAATTTCAGCCCAGTTCGGGATACAGTTGTAACAAATGATCGTTGGGGAGTTGGCAGCATTTGTAAACATGGTGGATACTACACCTGCAGCGACCGCTATAACCCAGGACACCTTTTGCCTCATAAGTGGGAGAACTGTATGACCATAGACAAATGGTCATGGGGTTATAGGAGGAATACGCAGCTAAGTGATTACCTCACGATTGAAGAACTGGTAAAGGTACAGTAAGACAGAGACATGGTATACAACATCTGGCCATTACTTCTGATTATTATAGTTCACCAATGTAATGGTAAGAAATAACTTATTATGTGATCTCTTGATGATCATTTCCTTTGATTATATTATCAAACTAAGTTCAGTAATGGCTCTACCTTAACTATGGTTTGATTCTCCTCTCTCTTACACCAGTTTGACTTCAGTGGAATTACTTGTGATTTACATATGTATAAGCAAGATGAGGATCAGGCCCATAAATTCCACTCAGTTACTTTTATTGCACTTCTGTCTTTAAGGTTCTCTCTGCTCCTACACTATGGTGACAAATATGAAGTAATAATAAAGCCATGGATATTTAGTATTTTTCTAAGTATTTTATGCAAATTACACACTTTAAGTGTTTGTGGCATTTAAATACAAAAGAGTCATTATTGTTTCTGTAGTTTTCTACTCATATCTCCCAGAATATTCTGCCAGCAACACTCGGGGAACCAATCCTGCTGCCACTGAAGTCAATGGCAAAACACACATTAAATTCCATAGAAGCTGATGGGCTTTATGTTTGCTGAATCCCTGTTTACACAGCATATAGCTAATTGTTTCCAAAAAAGAGAGTCTACATTCATGCAATGCAAAGAGTGATACTCTACATTTAAATGTTGCTATTTCATAAATACAAAAGGATAAAAGTTTTCCGAAGACAGGATAGAAATATGAATGTTTCTTACAGATTGGTGGAAATAGCAATCCAAGACTGAATTTGTTACATCTGACCCAGATTTGAAGGCTGGTCCATGTGGTGGAATTTGGGTTTGTCTGTCCCTCTTCCTTCAGGGGACACTTTTCTCATTTCACCCTCAACATCACCTTATGAGTTTGACAACAGACAGTGCTGAGAACAGATTGCTGACTCATCCAAAGAACCCAAATACACTTCTGCCTCCACCGGCAACCTTCATTGCCCTCCAGAGTTCAAAGGGTGCTCCCAAACTTACTACTTGCACACATTTAGAGACAACTAGATCAGATCAACTAGAAACTTTAATCTCTGAGGAGTAGTCACAACACAGTGAAATTTGCAGTTGTTGTAACACTCAGTTATTTTGTGTGTGTGGTTAGTTTGATATCATCACATAACCCAAATCTAGCTTTCGTTTGATGGCTGGACTTTGCAATCTAACAGCTGGGTTAGAGTTAACAGCTAACAGTCTAACAGCTGAGTTACATTTTTATCTTAGGTGTAGGTCTTACATGTAATTTCTTACAATTTTTTTAATAAGTTAGAATGCAAGATGGAACTAACCTTAAGTATAATGCAAGCTATCAGTGCCCTCTAGTTTAAAAAAATCTGCGGGTATAGATATAAAAATATGAAGGTGGCCTTTTCTGAGGCATGAAAGAAAAACCAACGTAAACCACAGTAAGAGCTATCAGTACTTGCCAGGTAGAAGGAAGTGAGATGTAGCCCTCAGCAGTCAGCTACAAAATAGCAACTTTACTGTTGTAGCTGTTTCGCTCTTCCCAACGTAAAGGGCCAGTTGCCAGAAAAGTATGCTAGGAAAGGTTCCAATAGAAGTGTGACCACAGACTAGGATTTCAGTGACAGTTAGTTAATCACAAAGGAAGTAGTTCCTAGGGAATGGGTTGAATTTCTGCTGGCTAATTCTAACTTCTCCCACAGGTAATCCTGTAAAATTTGTGATAATAAAATTGATGTTTTATTGATCCTACCAGTTCGAGACTTCCAAATGAACCTACAAAGTCATTTAATTGGTGTATTAACAACTAAGTCCTTCTCCGGGTTAAGTAATTTGATGTACAGTATGTCAAACAAAATATTATGTACAAGAAAGAAACATTCAAACAGATGTACATATTGTACCTCATATACCCAAATTCGGAGGCGATCCTGTAGCTTTTAAACACTTTAATGCCTGCTGAAGTCAATGAGAATTTTACCTAATACAACAGTAGGGAATTATTTCAGAGTGCAAGGGCTCCAGGTGTTCATCAGTCTCTGGTGTGAGAGAAATGCAAAAGGCTTTAGTATATTTGGTTGTTTCAGGAATGACTTCCTTGTTACTTTGCATCTGGTTTTTTTTAGGTGTTTTATTTTCCCCAATGCAATCCAATCTTTTACTTGCATTTTTAAATTAAAATACTTTGTTCATGAAAGTTGGATATGCAGATAATTGTGATTTAAAACAAATTAGTAAGGTAGGGTAGGATCCTAATCCTGCAACTGGTTCTTTGCAGGTGGACCCCTGCACCTGCATGGAGCCTCATTGAGTTCAAGGGGGCTTTGTGCAGATACAGGAGGTCCACCCACCTGAAATCAGTTGCAGGAACGAGGTCTTAGTGTGTAAGCTCTCTCCTAATAGTTTAGGTGCTGCAGTTTACTTTAAACTCCTCTATTAAATACAAGATAGTTCTGAAAAGAAATGAAAAGTATTCAGCTGCAGAAACCAAAGATATTTGTTTAATTTCATTTTATTCTGCAGTACAAGTAGTTTTTTTTAGTGTAACTAAAGAAGTAAGATTGTGTGTGTGTGTGTATATCAGTACTCTTCACAGTATCCAACTACAATCCCAGACTCTGACCACCATTTCAGAATATCTGGATGTTTACAATATAAAACGACTGATATCAGTCATCACTAGGGTTCAGAATCAAGCCCCCAGTTAAACAAATGGGGAGCAGATAATTCATAATGCAGACAGACTGAAAAAATGCAGAGTTAGTCATGCATCACAGAATGAGATCACATTTGGAAGGTTTTCTTGAGCCATAAGAGCTAAAAATGTTACATTTTTAATGGAAGCTTAAATTTTGTAGAAACTATTGGAACCACTAACGTATTGCAATGTCAAATACTGATTCAGCCCTTTCAACCCATATGTCTGGAGCAGAGTACAGTACTAAGTTTTGGTAAGAACACCGAACAATGTGTATGCCTTCATTGGCCATAATCTTAACATTCTGACTTTTCTAAATGTTTCAGCAACTCGTAGAAACAGTATCATGTGGGGGAAATCTCCTGATGAACATTGGGCCCACCCATGATGGTCGCATTGATGTTATATTCCAAGAACGCCTAAGGCAGATGGGTGACTGGCTGAGAGTCAATGGAGAAGCCATTTACGGAACTAAACCATGGAGAACTCAGAATGACACTGTCACACCAGGAGTGTGGTAAGACTAGTGAAACAACATGCAGAAAATATAACTATTGAGACCCTTTTGTGAAATTGTCCAATTTCTAGTGGACAAGTATTTACAATAAAGAAACCACTACCTTAATTTGTATGCTATTTGGCTGTCTCAGAAAAGAACCCTTTCGGCAAGCCAAGGTAGGTGCCTAAAGGAAGAATATATATACTGGACATTAGTGTAGTTGGTACATCGTAATGATTAGGGGAAAAAAACTGGGAGACGAGAGTGCATGCTTCCAATGCAGACTGAAACAAAGGCTCGATGTGTATCTTTGGCCTATTTATGCCTCTTAGCCAAAGTAGCAGAAAAACTAAAGCAGGACCTAGGAATTGCTGTAGAATATTGATTGATACAATATAAAACTGCTTATAAGCAGTAAGTCAATATCACTATCATGAGAAGGACAGACATGTTAAAGCACTTTTTTTTAAATTAGCCACTTTTTTTAAGGACCCTTAGAAAGAATGCCCCACAATAATAGCTTCCAAAGCTGGAATTTGTTTTAAAAAAAATCCTAGAAAACAACTCTGATCAATAGTAGGATGGTCATGACCCCTGTCAAATTGAGTATGATGGATAGATTATTTGGTAAAATAATGGTAATGTCATTTCTGGTGAAATCATCCATCAAATTTACCCCTTTCTAGTCTCTGGACCCTTCTCTATTCCTAAGCTTCTGTGCCTTTGCTGTGCCAGTAATCCACAACCATCTCTCATCTGCATTTTGGCCCTACTGCTTCTCCTTCCCTCGTGGGCCGTTCTGTACTCCTGTGCCCAGCATTGGCTATTAAATATAAATATCACGTCTAGAAACAATAAAAAGCCGGAAGTAAAACTCATGAGAAACATTAATATGTAAGAAGAGAGAGAGAAGTGTTACAAATATTTGTACGATTGTTTGGTAGAGAATAAATTATACTTGGAAAAAAGATCTGCTGGAATCCAAACTTTTTTAAATAGTAGTTTGGCAGGGCGAGGACTGCATTGCTGTAGTTCTGATGTAAACAGTTCTTGTGGTGTTTGTGACCCTAATTGCCATCAACTTTTAAAATTCCTTTTCCAGTCCTGAAATCTTTACATGTACATTACTCTCAAGTGTGTAGATAATTACAAGAAAAACTGGACATAAATTATATGACTCTCCATTTCCAACCAGGTACACGTTCAAACCTAAAGAAGAGACAGTCTATGCCATTTTCCTTAATTGGCCAATCTCAGGGACTCTGGTACTTGGTGACCCAAAAACCATCATTGGAGAGACACAAGTAAGTGACCACTGTCTTTTTTGCTACTTCTGTGAGCTTTCTAACTCATTGTCTATGAATAAATAAAGGAACATATTCATAAGATAGGTCAGAATATATCTGAAAAATGTGCAGTCAACCCTGAACATTTTTGTTTTCAAATAATGCATACCTGTCACCTTTGGTGATATGTAAAAACAGAATAGACTATGTTGGAAAAAAGGGAAAATTCTGTCTTACCTGTTAACTTTCAGTCTAGGACCCTCCACGTCAGACTTCATAGTAGGGCGTTCTCTTGCTCCTTGCCAACTGGGGGCTGAGCAGATCTTTGCTGTAAGCCTGGGCTTAGGACCACCTCTTAGGACAAACTCCCCAGGATGATAGCTTCTAAAGCTGAAAAATGCTAACTATATCAAAGTGTAAAAGTGCTGTTCAACTCAAACCTCCCACAGCAGAGCCTTGACATGAAATACAGCGATTTCCTGGAGGAATACCCACTTGCCTTTCAAACTACTCAACAAGCAAGCAAGAGGCAGACACCCCTCTCCAGCAAACTTAACGCAGTTCTCCATAGGGAGGGTCTAACTGTCTGACCTGGAGGTTCCGAGAATGCAAATACACAGTAAGACAGAATTGTCTCTGTCTGAGGACTTGTCTTCACTACCAGGAGATCGACGCTGCTGCAATCAATGCAGTGGGTGTCGATTTAGCGGATCTAGTGAAGACCCGCTAAATTGACAGCAGAGCGCTCTCCAGCTCCCCGAGAAGAGTAAGATAAGTCGACCATAGAGCGTTTCCCATCAACAAAGCGCAGTGAAGACACCAGGGTACGTCGACCTAAGCTGGGGTAGCGTAACTTAGGTTGACTTACGCTGGTAGTGAAGACAAGCCCAGTCCCCTCCATGTCAGACAGCCTTCACAGTGGCATGCAAAAAGCAGCAAGTCATCCCTTGGGAGGGTGGAGGATTAGTTTACCCACATAGAATTGTAAAGGAACTTAAGGGTAACTGGGGCACCCCATTCAGTAACAGCCTTCTACCAAATGCTGCCTCAGCCTGGGTGAGAATGTTGACTCTACAGTGCTTGAGTGTGTGGATGGATGACTGTGTAGGAATCCCACACACCTCCTCATAAGATATGTGTGATCTCTTTGCCTACAAATGTATTCTGGGTTTGTTTGTTTGTTTGTTGTCCTTCCTCTGGGACACTGTTGGGGTGGGCCGTTGCTCCGGGTGGCCCTGAGCATTCTCTCTCAGGTGCTGGGCTGGCTGGTTGTTGCTCACATGCTCAGGGTCTAATTAATCACCATATGTGGGGTTAGGAAGGAATTTCCCCCCAGATTAGATTGGCAGTGATCTTGGGGTTTTTTTGCCTTCCTCTGCAGCATGTGGGTGTGCATCACTTGCCAAGATTATCTGAGTATATCTCAATTAATGCCCTGCCTTTCCCCTCAGTATCCCAGCTGATGGGGTAAGCTGCACTGGATGTTAGTTTAAGCTTGGTCCCTTTTGCACAGTTCTGTGTGTATTCGGAGTTTGAGAGGAGAGTCCATTCACATCTAAAGCAGGTCTGAGAACCAAGACCTGAGGGCTAAGGAGAAGGTGAGCGTTATCACCATGGCCTGTTCCCTTTTACTCTCAGAACCTGTGTATTCGACACTTAGTTTGGTGCAGGCTGAGGTGTAAATTAAGTATCTGTGTGGACCCTGTTGCTGCACACAAAAAGTTCCCTAGTGTCTTTAATCTACTCCCATTTCAAATCAGGGTAGATCCAGCTCACTATGGAACTTTTAGTGCCTGGCAGCAAGGTCCACACAGACACTTAATGTGCGGCAGGCTCGTGTGACATAGATTTACACCCCTGCTTGCTGCGAACTAGTGTTTTGTGTCAAAAGACCCTCAGTGGCTGAGGGAGGAATGCCATAAAGGAGGCCTACTTCTGACATAAGGGAGCATCGCTTTCACAGGTAGTACCTCTTAGTTTTTTCAAACTGGTCATGGATGCAAATAGGTCCATCAATAGGCTTCCAACCGGACCTGTGATGCCCTGAGCGGCTAGATGGTCTAGAGTATGTTCCCTTGGTTCTAAGGGTGTCTTGCTGAGGCAGTCTACCCTGACTTATGGGAGTGCAAGGGCAGGTGGTAATTCCTCCATCTCCAACAGATGTTGTGTTACACCCTCTTGTGAATAGCTTTTTGGCTGTTTACACCACTCTAGCCTAATGTGACTTTCCTCTTGACATGCCCAATTTTTGACCAGGTGTTCCCACTTCAGCACACTTCTCCCATAATGACACCTTGGTATATAAATGGGGGTGCTTGTGTTACACACACACACACACACACACACACACAGTGCTACTTTAGCACAAATTACAGTTGGCAACTGAATTACATTATCATGGCACTGAAGAATTTGGCCTGCGCTCCTCAGATGAAAGGCAAGGAATAGGGAGACTTTAAAATGAATAGATCATTCTTAGCTTTGCATTCTTAATCATTATTAGTAGCAGCATTATGGTAATGCCTAGAGGCCCCTACCAATACTGGAGCTTTAATGTGCTAGGCTTTGTACAAACATAATAAGAGAGACGTGCAGTCAACCCTGAACATTTTTGTTTTCAAATAATGCATACCTGTCACCTTTCGTGATATGTAAAAACAATGCCAGCAATGCCATATGTAAAAACAAAGCCAATGCTTTGACACAAGACCCTACTTCCTTTCTAAATATTAATACTCCTCGTGACTACAGCTGGTCACAATGCAATGTCAAAATTTCAGAGGAAGTGTAGTGTAACGTAGACAAATAGAAGTTATTTCAAAGACTTGTTCAAAGAACACTATCGGGTTTTTTTAATTTTTTTAATCTGCCAAAATTTTACTTACTGTTAACAGTGTGTGTAATGGACATGTCAGTTGTACTAAATCAATTACTCCTGACTTACAGCAGAGTAAATTGAGAATAGAATTTATACCACCTTAAGTACAATAGTATAATTTCTATATAGCTACTTAAGTGATTTCCCCCACACACAAATCCTGCTTTCTAATATGCTTTTTAAATGAAGCAATAGTGTATTAAAAAACCATTGATTTTCCTGAGCTGAGCAGAATGGTTATTTCCATTACAATAAAGTACAATTCAGTTTAAAAGTAGATTCCAGAATATCTTATCTTTTAAAAAAACAAAAACTCCTGCTTCCCCTAAAATACCCATGTTGGCATCTGACTTCTTCCTATAGGCAAGAAGTAGTGCAAGTTTAAGAAACTGTTAACTAACTTTCCAAAAGTGTAACATTGCATTATGATGTTTGGAACCTTTTCATCTTTGTGTACATGTTCTGCTTATTCATCTGAACATTGCTTGTGTATAGTCACTTTGCTCTATTTTTGTGGTAGTATTTATTTAAAAAATGTAAACTACACCATAATTTGTAAGACAATGATCTGGTTTGTATTGTGAAACCTGGCCCTTTACATAGGGAGCTAGTGTCTCAAAATCCTTTTGATTTCCCATTGCCATCTGCATGTAGAACATAATAACCATAGTCTGGCCCAAATCATAGGACACAGCATCATTACATTTGCCATCTTATTTATATGAACACCTTAGAAGCATGTTTAGAACCTTTGGACATCCCCTGACCATTCATGTGGCTGGCACAGTGGTGCCTATAGTTAATCCGTTATGTTAAAAAGACCTGTTAACTAGTGGAAAAATATATGCAGGTAATCATTGGGACAACAGTCACTTTGAATAGACTACGATTTGAATCACTGGAACAACAGTCACTTTGAATAGACTTCATTTAATTGTTTTTTTTCCCCCTCCCCCAGGTGAAGCTGATTGGAGATAAAGGACAACTGAAATGGGTTTCACTGGGAGAAAAGGGAATGACAGTGGCTGTACCTCAGCTAACCCCTAATCAGTTACCCTGTCAGTGGGGCTGGACTCTGCAACTGACTAATGTAAAGTGAATGATACAAATGGAGACTTCAGTTGCTGTTTCTTAACACACATTATTGAGAACACTTCACATTTCTAACTTGATTTTATATATACACTATATTGAACTCTCCATGTACAGCTGAAATTGGGATTGATGGGAGCAGATTTAATGCAGACAAATGCTGTTCCAGATTCAGCGGAATGAGGATTTGGCCCTTTCACTTCCAGCATTTAACCTCTTTGATTTGAAAGACTGGTTAGCTTTAAGTGGTGGGGTGGATTTGTAAGATTACATTGGACCTTGGGTCAGCGTACAAGCTTTCTGAAGAGATGAATTGAAACCAGTAGGTCAGAAATCTAATATTATGCTTCAAACAAGGTCCAATGTAATCTTGAGCAAGGTTGTGAATGTAGCCAAATTCTGCAGTGATAAGTTGATCAAAAAGCAGGTGTACAGGGCAAGCGTTAGTTATACCAATCAGCCTTTTTGAAGTTATTTTGTGTACTTTTTAAAACCAGAAGTTTATTTTTTTCTAATGGAAATATTTCAGTTGTTTCCTCACCCTCTTTTCCACTCAAAAAAAGGAAAAATAGCCAAAAATAAAATTGATCAAAAACAAAGTTTTGAAAAAGTTTGTTATTGAAAAAAGGCCATTTTTCATTAAAAAATTTCACATGAAAAAATTCTACCAGCTATGGTAGTAAATCATGAATAAGGCACTTTCAGCCACATTAGAAATACACTGAGGGCCTGGCTACACTTGCAGATGTAGAGCGCTGTGAGTTAAACCAGCCTTCGGAGAGCACAGTAGGGAAAGCACTGCAGTCTGTCTACACTGACAGCTGCAAGTGCACTGGAGTAGCCACATTTGCAGCACTTGCAGCGGCATTGGGAGTGGTGCATTATGGGCAGCTATCCCACAGAGCACCTCTTCCCATTCTGGCGCTGTGGCTTGTGGAAAGGGGGTGTGGAGTGCGGGGCATTCTGGGTCCTGTCCCAACGCCCCATGATGCATCGGTTCGCATCCCAACATTCCCTTTGCTTCCGTCCACATTTGGCGCCATCTTTCAACATTTTTTGAACTGCGCACTCTGTCTTCCCTTTCAGTCTTTGGGAATGAAGCCCGAACTACTGAGGAGTATGCTGACGAGTCTTGCCAGCACGTCACGTTTGGCAGTCGAGTTATTCTTTATGATCCAAAGTGACAGTGAGAGCTCTGACCATGATATCAACTCGAGTAACGCATATGACATGAGTTTGCTCCACGGACATGCTCACCACCGTGGGATGCCGCTTTTGGGCTCGGGAAACAAGCACTGAGTGGTGGGATCACATCGTCATGCAAGTCTGGGATGACGAGCAGTGGCTGCAGAACTTTCGGATGAGAAAAGCCACTTTCATGGGACTGTGTGAGGAGCTCGCCCCCACCTTGCGGTGCAAGGACACGAGATTGAGAGCTGCCCTGAAGGTGGAGAAGCGGGTGGCTTTTGCAATCTGGAAGCTGGCAACTCCAGACAGCTACTGATTGGTCACTAACCAGTTTGGAGTGGGAAAGTCGATCGTTGGAATCAAGTTGATGCAAGTTTGCAGGGCCATTAATCGCATCCTGCTCAGAAGAACCGTGACTCTGGGTAACGTGCATGGCATTGTGGCAGGCTTTGCATAAATGGGTTTCCCCAACTGCGGAGGGGCGATAGATGGCACGTGTACTTCAATTCTGGCACCAGCCCACCTAGCCTCCGCGTACATTAATCGGAAGGGGTATTTCTCGATGGTTCTCCAGGCGTTTGTGGATCACCATGGGCGTTTCATTGACATTAACGCAGGCTGGCCCGGAAAGGTGCATGACGCATGCATCTTTCGGAACACTGGCCTGTTCAGAAAGCTGCAAGCCGGGACTTTTTTCCCAGACCAGAAGATCACAGTAGGAGAAGTCGAAATGCCCATTGTGATCCTTGGAGACCCCGCTTACCCTTTAATGCTGTGGCTCATGAAACCCTACACAGGGAGCCTTGACAGCAGCAAGGAGTGGTTCAACAACAAGCTGAGCCCGTGCAGAATGACTGTGGAGTGTGCTTTTGGCCGTTTAAAGAGCCGCTGGCGCTCTCTGTATGGGAAGCTGGACCTGGCCGATGACAGCATCCCCGCAGTTATATCTGCGTGCTGTACCCTCCATAACATTTGGAAAGGGAAGGGTGAAAGATTCACTCAGGTATGGAACTCGGAGGTTCAACACCTGGAGGCTGAATTTGAACAGCCAGAGAGCAGGGCTATTAGAGGGGCCCAGCGTGGGGCTGCAACGATTAGGGATGCCTGGAAGGAGAAATTTGAGGCTGAAAGCCACCAGTAATGCTGGTGCCCTGCACGGGAGTGAAGTGCAGTGGTTCCAATGTTAGTAGGAATCTGTTTGCTTGTTTGCTACACTGACTTGCAGTGCCTGTATCTTTCCTGGGCTAAGATATCTTTTACTTTATACAATAATAAAGAATGTTTTCAAAGCCAAAAAATCCATTGAAAAGAAAATTCATTTATTGAAAAGAAACACAACTGCTTGGGAAACAGAAAGGGCAAGGGGGTGGGGAGCGGTACAATCACAGATTTGTGTATGTCCTGTCTGGAGTGCTGTGCAATGAGTGCTGCACTTCAGGATGGCTATACTGCATGGTGATGGGGATTGAGTGCAGTGGGTAAGAGTCGTAGTTTTCAGGGCAGGGTGGTGAAG
Organism: Terrapene triunguis; assembly: GCF_002925995.2. Taxonomy (NCBI): domain Eukaryota; kingdom Metazoa; phylum Chordata; order Testudines; family Emydidae; genus Terrapene; species Terrapene triunguis. Next base: position 45,555,036 of record NW_020664436.1, read on the forward strand.
CTACAGGTGTTGGAGGCAGCTGGTGGCGGTAAGAACCCGGATGTTGGGGAAGTGGGTTGGAGGTGACATGGGGGCATAAGGGAAAGAGTTTTGGGACAAGGGCTGCGGGGGCGGGAGTGCTCCGCCTGCATTGCTATGAGCGCCTGTATCGAGTCCGCTTGGCGCTCCATGCTTTGGTGCTGGCAATTCGCATTCTGCTGGTGGACCCTCCTTTCACTCTCCTGCCACTCCTGCACTTCTTGATTTTCATTACTTGAATGCTGCATTACTTCATGCAACATGTCTTCCTTGCTTCTATGAGGTCTCTTTCCGATTCTTTGGAGTCTTTCGGCCGGTGATAACATGGGCGGCTGAGATCTCAGGGTTGCATCTGTAAAGGCAAAATGCAACACTTAACAGAGGCAGCATTGTTCACACCAGACAGAGCAATGATTCCCCCGTACTTAAGGGCAAGCACAGTCTACACAATAGCATAATTTGCCCATCCCAAAGCGAGTGTGCACAACCCACGGGAGCCCCAAAATGGTGAGTAAGCACAGTGTCAAGCGTGACTGATTGTTTCACGGCTGTACTGCCCTCTGGGTTTCTGTGCCTAAGGGAGAGCCAACAGCGGCAGGGGGCCCCTATACTGAACATTGTCCCCACATCTTCCACAGGAGTTCGTCCTAGAAGATATCTCGCTGCTGAGGGTTACCTAGGAAGCAAGGGAGGTCTTCTACTGCAACGTGGCTTCTGCCCTGGCCCATATGCAGCTTGCCTGTGTGCAGCAATGGTCCCCCTGCCCCTCAATTAGCCTGACTGGGACAAGGACCACAGTGGCTCTCCCGAGAAACCTGTGCAAGCGCATTGCCCAAGTTCTGGATGAAACCTTTGAAGAGATCACTGAGGCCGATTACTGCGATGTGAGAGAACACATCAATGCCCTAATCCGCATTTAGGCATGCAAGAGCCTCCTCGCCCCAAGAGCCCGCAGCGAATAGCTTCCTTCCCAAAATAAAAGCCGCTTACCGGGAACCTCCTCTGGTGTTTGTCCTTCGCCAAGCACCGGCCGCCGCAACTGGCTACCTTCCTCCTGGCTTGAGAACAGCTCCTAGCTGCATGCATCTAGGGATTCCGGGGTGTCTTCCTCCGCCTCAGCACCCTCGCTCCTGCTTTGCTCCTCCTCCTCCTGCCTTGTTGCACTGGGCTCTGAAGTGTCCATGGTGGTCCCCGGAGTGGAGGTGGGGTGACCCCCAAGTATCGCGTCCAGCTCTTTATAGAAACAGCTGGTCGCGGGGGCAGCACCAGAGTGGCGGTTTGCCTCGCAGACTTTGTGGTAGGCGTTCTGCAGCTCCTTCACTTTAATCCTGCACTGCAGTGCATCCCGGTCATGTCCTTTGATATCTGCCCGAAGGTATCGTAATTCCTATGGCTGGAGCACAGCTGGGACTGGACAGCTTCCTCCCCGCAAACACTGATGAGGTCCAGCAATTCGCCATTGCTCCATACTGGGGCTCGCCTGGTTCGTGGAGGCATAGTCACCTGGAAAGATTCGCTGAGAGCACTTCACGCCTGGCTGAGCAAACAGGAAGGGATTTTTCAAAATTCCCAGAGAATTTAAAGTGCGGGTCTGACAGTTGGTCACCTGAGGGCAGGGCAATAGAGTTCAAAGTGATGACCAGAGTGGCTAGCACAGGCATTGGGGGACACTACTGGGGGCCGATCAGAGCGCACTATAGGACCAGGGCGTCCACACTGGCGCCGCGGCGCTCCAGCGGGGGCGCAGCAAATGTTATTCCACTCGCCAAGGTGGAGTACCAGCAGCACTGTAGCCGCGGAGTCAGAGCACTCTACGTGCCTTGCCAGTGTGGACGGGTCGTGAGCTAGTGCGCCCGGGGCTCCTTTATTGCGCTGTAACTCGCAAGTGTTGCCAAGGCCTGAGTCTAGCAGAATCTCCGCTATGCTGCAGGTTATTGCTATGAGGAGTATGGTTAATTTTTAAGAGTTACAGAGAACTTGTGCAACAAATCCTTTCACTATAAAAGGCACGCCTAGTGAAGGATATACAATAGAGCAGAAAAGATATTTCTAGAAATATCTGGACCTCTGCTGCCTTCTAGGCGTATGGCTGTCCTTTCAGCAGCATTGTGTCCCCCCAGTAATCACTTTCAACTCACTTTGAGTATTTAGCAGTTCCAGGTTTAGCCAAATGTTGCTCTAAATAGCACTTGTGGGAGGAAGCCGTTTAAAAATCATTCTAATCCTCCCTTCCTCCTATGGCATGGGCTGTCCATTTATGATGCCCTTTATCTCTTCCTCAATACCCACTTAACAAAATGGATGTAAAGATTTGTGTTTCAGTGACTAGGAGGCCGTGTGCAGCTGTGCCACCAAAAAGGCCCCATGGGCCAATCAAAATTGATCTTTGGGTAATCAGTATCTGCTGTCCTACTCTTAACAGGACTGTGGTATTGAACATGGTATAAGTGCCTAGGCAGAATTCTAAATCAAGGAAGAGATTAACTAGGCTGTTCTCACAGCCTTCAGAAGAGTCAAAGTCCACTACAACTTGTTTTGTCAAAGACATTTGTAAAGAAGCTTCAGTGCCACATTTCATTTCTAGAGAGCTAGGGAAGTTAGTACAGTAGTAGCGTCTATCTTACTGCAGAAATATTCATCATTATCTATATTCCATTGTATATCCTACCCTGGGCAGCAATCCTGCAAAGAGTTACGCACATCCATAGCGTTACATACTGAGTAGTTGCCCTGATTTTAATAGGAGTACTTACAACATATAAAGTTATGCATGTGCTTAAGTCTTTTCAAGATCAGGGCTTTAGTCTGACTGGCTGCAAGTAACCTTAGACTAGGAAAATCATGTAGGTGTAAGTATTTCAAGCAGCTCCCATAGGTGAGGAATTTAACACAAAATCTTAACTAAATTTCACATGTAAAATTATTTACTGTGTAAAATTTAGGAGACTGTGAATAGGAATAGGTCTGAGTTACAAAATATGCACTTCTGCTACAGTGATGGGCATATTAAAAGTCTGAGTGGTGAATTGATGTTATGCACCTGTGCTGTGTGGTGCATTTAGCTATTCTTAAGAGTTAGTAGGGATGCTGTAGTTTCTCTTATTTATGCTGATTGGGTTTTTAAATAAGTGCCTCGTGTGGACTTATAAATTCATATGTACTTGAAAATTGCTCTCCAGTAGTCCTACCTCATGGGTCAAAGAATTATATTTTTCTAGTCTTTGCAAATTTCTGCAGGAAACTAATGAAAATAAATGCAAGACTACTAGAATATAGAGAAATTTATTTTGATATATGTAAAGTTTTAAAATGGTGGTCTATTTAGGTATAGACATTCTTTTATGTTGGTAAAATTATTGCACACAAATTTTACATTAAAATTCTTTATTGCAATACAGACAGTGTACTGGGATCAAAATTAATACAAAGTAAGATAAAATATTTACAAATGTGTACATCGATAGCTGTTCCTCAACAGCATAAACACAATAGACCCTCTAAAAATCAATGTATTCTAAGTCTTCAGCAAGAAGGCAAGCACCCAGAGCTTTGGTCAGGCACCTGCATCAGTTGGCAGAGACTTTGTTTTTGACTCTGGAATATTAAATTCTCCAGGATGGCATTTATAGTATTGAGGAAAGAAGGGTTTTTAAAAGTTTTTGTAGCGGAAGGAGAGAGAAGCCTGACTTCACCCATCTTACTGTCAGTTGCAGTTTCTAGAGTTTTATGATTAGAGATTGCTTCTTCCAAAATTCACCACATCCGAAGCAAGTCAGTTTTAATAACTGTAGGTATCTTAATATTGGCCTTTTGTGTACAATAAAAGTAGTTCTAAATGAGTTAATTAAATACAGCTGAAACCTTCTTAATGCAAAGTCTTAGGGAATAGTGATTCTTCCAACAAGAACAAGTTTTTAATCAGGTGTTGTAAGCAGGATTCTATTATATAAACAATAGCAGGTGCATTTCCAAGTATTTCAATAAGTGTATTCTTTCTGAAGGTCTAGCAATCCTACGCCATTATGAAATTAACCAAAATCCTTAAGTTCCCACCTGGTATTCACAAGGGATGTACTATATAAAGACATGAACTGTTCCTTTTGATGCACAGTTCACTTCTCTAATTGTTGAGAAGAACTAAAAGCTTCATACACATTAGCAGCAAAGTCTTTCATTTGTTCCATCATCAACAAGTCCTGGAAGAAGATGGAAGTAAAAAATAACTAGTTTAAGAAGCATCACCTTTTCTTGCTGAAGTACTTTGTCATGTTTAACATGTGTGAGTCTGATACCAGAAAGTGTTGAGTTTTTTTACTCAAATATAAAAGTTTGTCACATTTGAAAACCAAAATTGTGATCAGAATCGCCAAAGGAGTCTGATCAAGAGATTAGTCTGCATTCCCCACTTCCCACCATCCTTCCCTTCTTCTCCCTGGTCCCCTCCCTACCCCCCACTGACAACAGCAGGTGGCAGGGATGAGTGAGAGAGAGAGAGAGGCCTTTTTTTGGGAGAGGGAGCCTTTTCTTAAAAGAAACTGAACTAAAACTCATCACATGAGAATTGGGCAACATAGTTTTGATATAAAATGTTGCATTTAACAATGAATATTTTAGCAGACTTGGGATACTTTTAAGATACTAAGTACAAAGGCTTCTTACCTGAATAAAGTGACTAGGGGTTTCACTGCACACTGAATGGATCTGTCCGTTTATGATGGGTATTATCTTTGCCAAAGGAAGACTGACACTGGAGAGACTAGAAGGAATAAAAACCACACAAGAGGGCAGGCATAAGCTCCCTTTTATATTGCAAAAACGATATATAAACTCTTTGGGATAGCTACAACTCTGAAGAAGTAACTTCCATTTCTTTTACCCTTAAAAGAGTAAGTTTCAGATTTTCATTGTGTGTGGTTTTAAGTTTACTTATTTGTTCTTTATCAGGTCTTTTGTTAAAAAGCACACATATAGAGAACAACCACAATAAGCAGCAACTGGTCTGTTGGTGACTGTATTCCATTCAACAACATAGGTGTCACATGTAGCAAGAACTATAGTTCAACCAAAGTTTGTACCGACTATATCACTAGCGATGTCAGTTTGCAGTCCTATCCTCTTCCAAATACTATTGGAGGTAGCGTGAGGAGTCAAGCAGGATAGATGGGAGATTAATAGCAATCAAAAATATTACAGTAATTGTAATAATTTAAATAAGTGATACTTAAGGGGACTATCAAGCATTTTTAAATAAATCACAGTTCTGCTTTTTTGTTATTGACAATGATCATCTGTTTTTCTCATCTGAAAATCATTTTTAGAACTGGATGAGTGTGGCGTTTTCAGATAAGATGTTTTGCCATTGATTTCAGTGTAGCCAGGATTTCACCCAAAAAGTACACACATTTCACTTTCATCTTATTACTAAATATAACAAAGTAATAAAGCCCCTCCACATCCCACTTTCACAGTCAGCCTCAACGCTCAATCCTGCACTGAGACAGATCTTTGTAAGCAGATCCCTGTACACACGTAGAGCCTCACTGAAACCAACTGGGCTCTCTCTAGGTGCAGGTGTTTGCCTATATGGCCCCCATTGCAGGATCAGGGCATAAAGAGTGTGTTATAAGGGAAGTGCTATTAAGTCAAGCTCCCTTGGAAATGCCCACAATTTATCTATTCTGATAAGTATTTCAGCTATAAAATGACCCCATATTATTCTGTGTTTATCCTGTGTGGGGTTTTTTAAATCCACTTTGCCTTTCAGCATCCACTCTTCCAGGAAGGACCTATTCTGTATTCAACACACTCCCATTATTGTACAGCACTGTGTACTCTGACAGTATTATACACGGAACGTAGTTCAGAAGGGGTTAAACTAAGCATCTGGGAGTCAAGGAGTGAAACTTCATGTCAGAAAGAGTGCTAAAACAAAGTTTTATAAGGAGGAGGGAGTGTGTTAAGAGGTAGGGGATTAAAACAGACAATGGAGTCACAACAGGGATGAGTCTGGCCCAGTGGCTAGGCAGGATCACGTGTAGGACTCTGAACTCAGGGTTTGTAAAAACTATTGCTAAAATAATTATAAAAATAAATAAAAAAGTAAGCAGTCTATTAGAAGAGGCACTAGACTCCAGATTTTTTAATAGCTCATTATAATAATACACCATGCAAATGAAGAACTTCAGGATCTACAAGTATTAACGTAGCGTGTATTTGGTGGGGGAGGGGCACGGCAACTCCTGACTGACTTCATGCCAGTTATTGAAGAGATCTGGAAATGGTAAGTAGAACAAAATGAAGAACTTGTCTGCCAAAACTAACTCTCTCTTCCACCCAGTGTGTTTGGTATTTTCCCTGAAGTATCACCTCCCATTGTTCCAATAGTTGCTACCAGCAGAGTAAATTCTAAATAAGTCAAAATATAATTAGTGAGGCGGCACGCTCTAGCAGACTAAGCACAGGATAGAGAGCCAAGAACTTCGAAGTTCTAGTTTTAACGCTGCAACTGACTGTGTGGGACCTTAGTCAAATCACAGCTTATATTGCTGTTTTCTCACCTGTAAAATGGCAAAGCTAGTACTTTTCTACCTCACTAAAGTGAATAAAATCCATGTTTGTTTACGAAGTGCTATAATTCTTCTCATCACCAGTTACTTCCATTTATACAGGGGCCATGGAATCTATTACCATTTGCAGAGTTTACTGTGAAGTGAAAAGCATAATCAAGACAGAAAACACATAAAATACCATCAAAGTAATATTCACCTATTTACAGAGCCACTCTGACATAGGTCCTGTTCAGTGGGTCTAAAGAACTCTGCCATATTGTCCAATAGTCGACTGAATCCTCTGTTTAAACATGTGCTCAAAACTGTACTAAAATCTGGGCTGTTAAAAAAAAAAAAAAAAAGTTTAAAAATTGCTGTTCTTGTTCCTAATATGTAGTTCTTCACATTTTAAAAAATACACCCATAGGCACCCCTCCAACAATATGGATGCGTATCCCATAAATTAAAGTTTACAACAGAGACAAAGGACTGCTCATAAATTCATCTTCCTCAGCTCACCAAACAGATGGCCTTTGCAGCACGTCCAGAAGATTAGTAAGTATGGGTTCTGGCAGATCCAGGTTCCAAAAAGTGGGAAAAAAAATAAATAAAAAAGACACAGAACACCCTGCCAGCAGTTCCCTCTCATTTCTATTGAGGCAATTCCACTTTGAGCACCAGTGCTGTTCTCAATTGTGGCAGTATACTACAGAGAGAGAGAGACCAAGCCCCAAACCATTTAGGTCTTTACAGTTATAACCAACACATTGAACTCCACCTGTAAGCTGAATAAAAGCCAGTGCAGATCAAGCATTTCTAAAGCATTTATCACTAATATAGGAGAACTAGAACTTCAATAATCATTACTTAGTGCTAAGATACTGAGGTGATGGGTGCAATAAAATCCCCAAGACCTCTAGAAGATCAATTAAAAGAACAGCCTGCCCATAGTTCAGTGCTTCAATGTCTGTCAACATTTTCAATGCAAAATCCCTCACTTTTATAACTCCCTTGTAAAAGAAAAACATTTAATGCACTGCTAAAACCCTGCATAAAAAAAAAAAGTGTTAATTGGAATCCATTTAAAAATGGAATCTGAAAAAGAAAATTAAGCCCAAATTTCTGCACTTTTACATAAGAGTAAGAGTGGAGGAAAGCCATTGATTTCAGTGAAACAACTCTGGACTTACTTTGATCTAACAGAGAAGAGAAGTTGGCTCAAGTTATTGTAGAACCACAGAAAATGAGGGGGGAGGGGAGGGAGAAGACCTGTCATGTCAGTTTGTCATTGCAAGATTATTTCTGGCAAGTATATTTTCTAGTGATGTGTCTAGTAATGTTTCATCAGAATGTTTTGTTTTTAAAAGCTAAAGCTTAGTTTTTCAAAAAGGTCCAGTGAGTTCGGTATTCAAATCCCACTGAATTTGAGCACTCAACCCCCTTAGGCATTTTTGAAAATGGCAGCCTAAAAGCCTTTAGCTCATTAATTTTAATATAGTGTTAATAATTTAAGGGTCAAATTTGATGAGGGGAACCACCACCACCATAGGTACATATATGAAAATTGCAATTATGATAAAAATTTTAATGCTAATACAGATTACAGCACAGGTTATCACTATACCTTTCCAACATATCTCTGGTTTCATTAAGTAATTTAATAGTAGCAACATCTCTTTCTGTAAGTCCACAGGCCTAGAAAAAGCAAACAAAACATCCAATTTAATAGGAACTCCATTAGCAACTGGAATACAGTTAGACTACAAATATAATGGTCTGGTTTTGAAGTCACTGTTGCAGAACCAGGCTGGTAATACACATGCACCTAGCGTTCATTTCAGAAATTTAGTAAAATGGGAATAAGTGACCCAGGAACCGCTTGGTACCAACTAGTAGAGTGCACAGGGGGTGCAAAGTGCTTTACAGGGATCCCCTAGGTCAGAAATCTGTAGTTGACTGATGGTGGCATTTAAGATCTCTAACAAGAGCCAGTAGTAGCCCACTGGTTGTCATAATCATTGCAAAATATATGTACAGATATTTATGGAGCTATATTGAAAATTATATTCGCAGTGTCTTGGAATTAAGGCAGGTCACCAGAAGGTGACATATCTCAGAAATGTTCCTTTCAGGCAAGAGGCAAGACACCTATCTCCATGGCCATTTGCGTTTTGTGTATTATATACCTACATGCATAATGAATCAGGTGCGGACTGAGAGACTGCAAAATCTACAAGAACAAACAAACAGCAGGGAAGGTGTCTGGTTTATGAATAAAGACAAAGGTATATCTGTTCCGGTATATCTTGGAGCGTAAGGAGACATACTGAATCCTTCACCTAGGAAACAAACTGACAGTGTTCTAGTCTCATGAAAAGTGTCGCAGCTAGCCTGTGCTACAAAAATTTTGGGTGAGCAATACTTTATTAGACATGAGAGTATCATCTTAATTAAGTCTAGGCACTAGAACGTGTATTATATGTAACCATTTGTTTCCAATACTACTGCTTGCTGCTACTTGAATCTCTACGCTTTGTTAAATAGACTTATACAGTAGAACCTCAGAGTTACAAACACCAGAGTTATTAACTGATCAGTCAACCGCACACCTCATTTGGAACCAGAAGTATGCAATCAGGCAGCAGCAGAAACAAACAAAAAAAAGCAAATACAGTACAGTACTGTGTTAAACATACACTACTACAAAAATAAAGGGTAAGTATAAAAAAAGATTTGACAAGGTAAGGAAACTGTTTCTGTGCTTGTTTCATTTAAATTAAGATGGTTAAAAGCAGAATTTTTCTGCATAGTAAAATTTCAAAGCTGTATTAAGTCAATGTTCGGTTGTAAACTTTTCAAAGAACAACCATAACATTTTGTTCAGTTACAAACAACCTCCATTCTGAAGGTGTTCGTAACTCTGAGGTTCTACTGTACTTGAGTTCGCTATAAAGATATTAAGGGCTGTGTGTAAAGCAGAGTGGTGATCTGAGGTGGAAGTGGTAAACTGAAGTGTACCGTTTCTTTGAAGGAAGCAGTGGATTTGTAAATACTGCGAGTGTCCAGTGGACCAGGGGCTGTACACTCCAGGGAGATGCTGGGAGATCTTGGGAGTTGGGGTATGCCAATCACTAATCTGTAGAGTGACAGTGAGGCCAAGAGGGCAATGCTTGTGTTGTCAATGGCCAGTGGGGTTGGGAAGCTGACCCATGGCAAGCACAGACAAGGCTTCCTCGTGCTAAGGGTAGGTAGCCTCACAGTGAATATCCCATGAACGACAAAAATAAGAGTCCAAATGTCAGAGCAACAGGAAAAGGGGAGAGAAGTCAAGCCAAAAATGTAATACAATAAAATCATTGTAACAAATGTCCAACTGGAAACCGAGTTTTAAATCGTGATCATCAAGTCTCTTTATAATCTCTGTGTGCACAGAAGCATTCACTAATTTTATCACTGCTGTTTCCTTTCAGAAAGTTTACTGGGAAACAGAGTAACTTAGCGAGATATTCTCTACTCCTTAGCCCTCTATAGTTGAATAATTCAACACGTTTATATTTAGTCATTTAACATGAGATGAGCATCTTATTGCCCGCTATGGCGAAAGTTTATTCCTTAAAACTAGTTTTATATCCAGTTAAGAGCTGAATCTCCTCTCAATGTGAGATGTAGATTAGATATGTAACTATGATGCTGGCAAACTTCAGGAAGTTTGGAAAACTGTTTTAGTGAAACAACTGATTGCCATTGAAGTTTTCTTCTTCTTTCTAATCTTTGTTTCTCCATGCTGGAGGATGAAGTTGAGATTAGAATAAAAAGCAATTCTGTTTTAACTCTTCTAGTCTATTAATTACATTGCCTAGATTAAAGAAACCACGACACTTGACTTAATGTGAAGTAACTGGCATCGGCTCTCATTAAGGGTACAGTTACCATGCTACAACAATAATGTGGTGCACAAAATAGAACAAAAATGATGCACATAAAATTAAACAAGTACCTGGGTGGCTAATGGGTTTTCTTCATCTGGCATCATATAATGACACAACAGAGATCTAGATCCAATCTTATCTGAGTGGGACAAATCTTTATGCTGTTCTATCAACCTTCTGATTTCTTTAAGTTTCTGCTCCAACTCCAAAAGAGACAGAGTATGTTTAAGAGAAACACTGTGGAAATAAAGGACTAAAATGTTAATTGCAGAGTCAATAACACAGATTTCATTTATTTGCTTGTGACAAAATTACATTCAAACAACAACAATCACCATATTTAGATACTGATCAACCCAGAAATCTGTTGCAACAAGCTAAGCTTGCCAATGCACATTAATAGATAAATCAGGAATTTTCAGATACTATTTGCAAATCATAAAGTTTCCTCATTTTAATATTTTTACCCCCGACACACTATTAGGAAGCAACCACCATGGAAAAGATGGAAAAAAACAGTCACCTTTACCTTCCAAACACTTTCTGCACAGCTTGTTTAACTACAGTTATTAACTCAGTCAGACCTATGGGCAGAAAAAAGGTACCAAAAATGATTCAAGTCTCATTTGTCGAAATATTGCATATAATGGCATGATATAAAAATAGTAGTTTACAAGTGTCATACCATCTCCTAGAAGGTGTTGAATACTTGATAAATATTGCTGTTGGACTTCAGGGGGAGCTAGAAGTGTCTGTAAAGAAAAAACAAACAAAAACAATTTAATGATGTGCCAGCCACTAATATAGATTAATGCATGAGTCCTCCTCCTTTGCTTTCATGCAGGTTGTAGTCATTCTGGATGTGGATTTTCCTCTCCCAAGTCCTTCCAACACCATAGGTGCGTTTCCCCCGGATCCTTCTAATATCATGCATGGGCTTCCCCAACTCTGCCTCACTGGTGAGGCACCATCTTTCTTCCAGACCTCAGTAGTTTCACAGCATGAAACAGGGTAGAACAAAGACTTCCTCAAAGGAAAATTGGGAAGAAGAGCTAAAAACGTCTTCTGCAGCACATCCATTCTTTAGCAGCAGGTCATTGTGCTCATCCTTCCTCTCCTAGCCTTGTGTAGAATTGCTACACACAAGCCCGAGCAAAAGATGGGAGCAGCCAATCTAATTTAGCAACCCCTGCCCCACTGGGGACTCTGAGGAACAGCAGGACTGCTCCTATTTGTCCTAGGACACCCAAGAAGAGAACCTCCAGAGGAAATCAACTCAAACAGGAGCTCACAAGCAGACACGCTGGAGGTGGGAGATGACAAGTCTCTCTCAGACATTCCCCTTTCTCCAATAAAAAGGAGACCCTTTATTCAGGCTATGGCTTCTGCTTTCTTCCATCCTAAAGGATCCTTTTACCTCTCCTCCAAAAAGAGCTTTCTGCAGACAAGCTCCCTGATTTTTTCCCTCCACTGTATTGTAGGGACGACTTCTCCATCCCTAGTGGCAGGAAAAACCTCATCCCTCATTCGCCCTTTGCTCAGATAGGAATTCTCCTGAAGAGGGGAAGCTAGAGTTGGAACCAGCCCCCTCTCCACCTTCCTGCTCCTCAGATAACCTCAGGAAAGCCACTCTCATGGAATGGAGTAACAACTCAAGTTTCACAAAAGCCTTAAAAGTCTCTTTGGTGAAAAATTCTCAAGACATGAAGCAGAGGCCATCTGCTTTGCTCCAAGGCAACCTCTCAGACTGGATCCTGCCAATCCACTCCACTGCTCGGAAGATGGCAGAAACAGAGAGTGCTTCTTCCGCTACACTCCCCTGCCCAAGAACCACCTCAGATTTTACCAACTGGACCCTGACTTCCACCATCTCTGGCCAGGGCCGGCTCCAGTGTTTTTGCTGCCCCAAGCAGCAGGGAAAAAAAAAAAAAAAAAAAGAAGCCGCGATCGGCAACAGGTCTACCACCGCCGCTTCATTCTTCTGCGGCAATTCGGCGGCAGGTCCTTCCCTCCGAGAGGGACTCAGGGACCCACTGCCGAATTGCTGCCGAAGAGCCGGACGTGCCGCCCCTCTCCGTTGGCCGCCCCAGGCACCTGCTTGCTGTGCTGGTGCCTGTGCCTGGAGCCGGCCCTGTCTCTGACTGCCTTACTGGAAAGTGGATCCTCCTAAGCCCTGAGGCCTGTCTCTAGAGGCCAACATGTTCCTTTATGACTCTGGAAAGGAAGGTGGAAGGAGCTGTTAACAATAAAGAGGAGCACTCAGATAACTATTAATGCCCACACCTCATGCTTTTAGAGCAGCCGTCCAGTAGCTCACTGAGATCTTATCTGACACCCTAGTTGGACCCATTTGTTCCTGTTGGGGACAGCCACAACACAGAAAAGAAAACCAAATCGGTTAACTTGCTAGCTGTTTTCCATGATCTAGCAACACCAGTAAGAACATCCAGTCAATAAGCCTCAAGGGACAACTGGAGTCAGACAACGTGACTAGATAGTCAGTGTTGTAATTAGCCAACCATTATTTTTCTTCAGTTGTGGGAGACTGTAACTTGGGGCAGCCTGCCTATATGCTGGGAGGAACTAGGCATGAAAATCCTGCAGCTGGATTACTTACCACAGGCTGGTTTGTCCATACTGATATTGCTATATCTCAGAAAATTAATAAGATAAGAGAAGTGTATATTTAGTTGGGTATTTAATAACAAATAACCCTCTCAATTTGCACCTGTGTTGCTCAGAAAGGGTGTTAGATAAGGTTATTAGTATTTTGTTCAGCCCAGTTTTAGGGGTTTCAAGCAACAGGACTATCACTACTTCCATTGAGAGACTATTCCATAGACTAATACCAGAAGAGTTCTCATACCCCCACTCCTGATTTCAGCCTAAATTTTCCTTTCCATAATTTCATCCCAATATTCCTGGTTATACCCTTTCATCTCTCACTGAATAATTTCTTTTCATGAATAAATACTTACTGTGCCGTTTTTGCAGATTGCTGCATTATCCAGGTAGATGTAACCACCAATAATATTTAATTGGACTCGCAGAAGAACTACAAGCATACATGTACTATACACAGCTACGATGCTTCTGGTAAAACCTTAAAGAGGAAAAAGGAAATAATTTTGAAGTTATCTCACTAGGAGGGCAAAGGGGAGCATTCTCCAGAGCTCAATAAGTATCAACTTTCATTTTTACAGTCATTTTTTCATGTCATTGCTTTTCTTAGATCACACACCCCTCAAAGAAAGTTCACAACCAAGATGATCACATAAGTCTAAATATGTACAGTAGTGATAGCTAAAATGCTTAATAAAATTCACAATCATTCACTGTAAAGCAACATGCTAAATTACACTATTAAAATAATTTGCAAAACGAAAAGATACTGCATAATGTTACCCGAACTACATGCCCTTCCAGCTGATCCCTTTTATTGGGCTAATTAAAAATGCAAAATAGGGTGTTATATTGAAAGTTCCATTCTTCATTAGGCCATGGAAACAAATTTAGAACACTATATTAGACTTCATCATGCAATTCAGACAAAGGCAGCGTAACAAGAAGCCTGTTAACTACCTACAGTAGGGGCTGATATTGCTTAAGAAAGGAAACAGGAACCAGCATTGGCACTGGAGCAGCCAGCCACTAGAGAGGATGTCTGGACAGAAGGGTAAATGAGGGAACTAGGCAGTAAGTCTGCTTGAGTAGCAAGCAATATGAACATGAGAAGAAAAGGACTAGGAAACAGGGAAGGAGAAGGAAGGGACCAGATGGACAAAGTAGCATATATAAGAGAGCTGTAGAAGAGAGAGGAACAGAACCAAAGGGAGTGGAAGATGAAGCAAAGAGAAAAAACAGAACAACACATAGTAGCTAGGAGTCAAGAAGGGGTATTCAACCTTGGCCCAATGGTATTTCACTGCACAACTATTCAGCTATGTATACACTATGGCATCCTTTCCTTTCCCTCTACCCCAAAACACATACAATGATGAAACAAGGGGCTCCGATGGTATGATTGGTTACTATGGAACTTGAGGGGGGGGGGGCGGACAAAAATCAGCTGATAGCACGCTTCTCTCAAGTCAGTGGAGAAGTTTTGCTACTTAGGGAGTATGCCATCACTGAATGCCATAATTGGTTATGAGATTCCCCAGTGCATAACCAAGGCCAGGTTTGCATTTGGAATGCTATCATATTGCCTATGGAGTGACAGAGACATCTAAGCTATATGTCTATTGGACAGTCGTACTTATAATGCTTTTATATGGTTGTAAGACATAAGCAACATATTGCTGCCACATTATGTAACCTGATTAGTTTTATGTGCTCAGTCTTCAGTTTATTTGCAGGATGAAATAGTGGGACGAGATTCCCAATATTGGAATCCTTAATCACTGTTGGATGTCTGGCACTGAAGGCATGCTCAGAAAAGTTCAGCTGCCTTGGTCTGGGTATTTTATTCATAGGCCAACTCAATACACAAGGCCATATTTTATGATCAGCTAAAGCAAAGTATCCAGTTTCATGATGGCAAGTACAAACAATATAAAGATACACTAAAAAACTTGAAAACATGTCAGATTGACCCAGCAACTGGGAAGCAACAGCCCATGTCAAAACTGCCGCCACACTGCTCTGTCATATTGTCATTAACTGCTTTAAAGCAAGGCACCTTAATACCTTATGTGAAAAATCCGAACACCATAGAGCAAGGACACAACAGCTTGCCCTGGTCATGGATAATCTTGTTTGTCCCACATGTAACTGTGTTTGCGATTCTCACATTATGTCAACAATGACATGAGACTCTGGGCTTCAGCAAAATCAACAGCTGATAATACGTACAACTGGCCTACATTTTAGTAGCAATGACGTATTTTTTTTGTTCAGGTTCTTATGCTGCGCCTATTGCAGTCGTTTCTGAGAACCTATTTTGGAGATTTTTCACAATGGTGCAGAAGATGTGGCATGCATATTTCTACATTGTTATTCCACTCTTCTCAGGATTTTCATGAGGGTCTTACAGCCTTCCAAGACTCAGTGAGATACTTCAGCTTGGCCTCTGACCCTATGACTTTCCAAAGAGATACAAAACTCTTATCCGTAGCACCTTTCTGTGATGGCTTCTACTGTATAATGTTGCTATGAAGTGTAGTAGAATAGTGACTATATAAACAATATTTGCTTAAGCAACAGCAACCCACTCCTGTGCACTTAAATGGATATGTATATTCTAAAAGGAGAAGAAAAAAGATTTTTTTCAGGCTTATTATGCTACAATAATATGTACATAAAAATCTTTCATTTTGACTTACTTATTATCTTTAAATCCTCCCATATTTCTAACTTGTTTGGTGGCCTGTTGGGAAAGAAATAATGAAAAATATTAAAAACATTTACATTCAAAAAGAAACTAGAAAGTATTAAAGAAACTAAATGAAATAACAGTGCTGCAAGGCAAGTTTATATAACTACAAAAATTATTGAAATTAAGTTTGTGTCCACCATCATTTGTTTGTAGTTCAGGAAGAAGCGTGTCTATAATAAAGAACTACAAAATCCTGGAGGTTTTTCAAAACAACTTTCATGTACCAGATTAATTTTTTTGGCAATCTGGATTCTGTAGCTCTATTATCTGGTCTGAGTTTATAAGCTTAGTGACTCAGTATTTAAAGATCTGAGGGGTAGCTGTGTTCGTCTGAATCTGTAAAAAGCAACAGAGGGTCCTGTGGCACCTTTAAGACTAACAGAAGTATTGGGAGCATAAGCTTTCGTGGGTAAGAAAGTGAGGTTCTTACCCACGAAAGCTTATGCTCCCAATACTTCTGTTAGTCTTAAAGGTGCCACAGGACCCTCTGTTGCTTTTTACAGTATTTAAAGAGAAAACCCTGATGATACAGAAGGTGGTGTTGGTGACATGGGCCCAGATCCTATCATTTGTTTTACACAGACAGACACCTACACCCACCTGGAGCCCCACTGACTTAATGGGGCTCTGGGTGGGCACAGTGCACTGCACTGCAGGACCAGAGTCTCAGTGGTCATATTCCTTCTTCCAAGTCCAACCATTGCCAAGTTTGGCTGTAGGGAGCACAGTTGATGATTTTTAAAGATGAAATGAAGCTCGAAAGATGAAACTGACCAGCTTTTCGTATTTCAGCAGACTTACTAAGGCATGGCATGATCTTAAAACACTGAAATATCAGAGAGATGATGTTCCTCTGGGACATCTGTGGAAAAGAAAATGCCACCCCCACTTTTTTTTTTTTTTTTTAAAACCAGGCATGTTATCCCCAATGTCTTGG
Organism: Terrapene triunguis; assembly: GCF_002925995.2. Classification (NCBI taxonomy): domain Eukaryota; kingdom Metazoa; phylum Chordata; order Testudines; family Emydidae; genus Terrapene; species Terrapene triunguis. Next base: position 45,571,845 of record NW_020664436.1, read on the forward strand.
CCAAATTTAACCCTTATTTATAACCTTAATTCTTCCTCATGTAGCCATGCTTATCTTTAAGCATTGCGGATACAGAATGGCTGTTGCGTTTCAGCCCAGAGATGACAGCATTTCAGTGCTGTGTGAAATGATGCCTGAAAATAACGTGGGAAGTATTTTGTAATTCCTTGGTGTGAAAGGTTACATAAATATCACTTTTTTTATGTAGGAAAACATGATCTACTCTTTCGTCAGGCTGCAAGAAATTCCAGTAAAATAATAAAATTTAAATTATCATTTTTGATCCCCAATGAACTGTTCTTCACAGGTCTGGCTCTCAACACTTCTGGGCATTTTCATCCTTTTAGAAGAAACACACAGAATTTGGTATTTGTTTAAAATATCAATCAACTGCTCAGTTCTCTAGTAGAAATCATACAACAGACAATGAAATATAATAGGCTATCGAATCTATGACTTTGGTGGACAGATGGAGACAAACATTTAGGAAGAGACAGAGGAACGCTATGGCATATGTAACAGCAACTCACACTTACTTTATTCTGTTTTGCAAAATATATCAACAATTTTAAAAACTATGTTTTAAAAAAATGGAGAGAAAGAAAATCCTACATAAAAAAAAACAAACAAAAAAACATACTAGAGCATTCCTTTAAGCCAGCACATTACAGGGCTTGAAAATATACTTGTCTATTTGTATACAATGAGTACAAAATTTTCCATGCCAAACGGGATGGGGAAGAGGAACCAATGCCATCAACTTTTGCAGAACCTGTTTTCATCTAAACAGAAAAACTGTTTCTAGAGCTTGTGATTATAAAGATAATCTTTCAGTGTAAACTGATGTGGTCTTTTTAAGTCCCTGGAAACACCTGCAATATCAAGGGACAGAAGAGTGAAAACTGACCAGTCATGTCAGTTTTCACTGTTGCTATTCAGAAGCCTGTTGGAGGCAGTGAAACTGACCAGGATCACATCAACTTTACTCTTATTTCTCTGGAAAGCCATAGTTAGCAGCAGAAGCAAGCACTGGAGTTGTTCGCTAGGGAAGACACTGTAAAAGCGTAGCTTGGAGGATGGGAGGTGTTGAGCAAGGAATACAGCGGCAGATCACTTCCCTGGTCACAACAGCCAGGATTGCTCTGGTGTGAGAAAGGAGACCAAGATGGAACCTGAATACTCTTGCTCCTATCTGATATTTCTTCTTCTCAGAGTCAGTTTCCTAGGAAGACTGAAGAAATTTTTTCCACAACAATGCTAAAAAAAGTGCCCAGCTTTTTGTATTTCAGCAGACTTACTAAGGCATGGCACAATCTTAACACACTGAAATATCAGAAAGATGATGTATCCTCTGGGACATCAAGAACTGAAATCTCCATTTCTGCTCCTTTACATGGCATAAGACAGTAGTGTTAGGAAACGGTGGTCCTTTCTATCTACCTGCTATGTACTCTCTTTCACTCCTTCGGTCAAAATGACCACTCATGGACTGAAGAAGTTTGATCGATCTCTGTCAGAGGAAAAGGTGAGAAAGCATCCCTGAATCTCTGGGCAGAGCCCAAGAATACGTAGCTACTTGAAAAACTCTAGCTTTATACCCAATCCAGTCAGTTACTTCATCTCATGATCTGTCTCTCCACAAAAAATAAAAAACTTACAATCCTATATCCAAGCAAAATTAAATTCAATGCTTCCTCTGCACCAGTGAGCGGGCCGAGGGACGTACTGGCTGCTGCTTCCAGCCGCTCCCATTGGCCTGGAGCAGTGAACTGCGGCCACTGGGATCCACAATCAGCCGAACCTGCGGACGCGGCAGGTAAACAAACCAGCCCGGCCCACCAGGGGCTATCCCTGCACAAGCGGCGGAACAAGTTTGGGAACCACTGTCTTAGACTAGGTGCTGTAGGGCAAGGGTCTTTTCTTCTAATATTGATGAAGTGCCATACACACGAAACTACATAATTAATAATCATTTTATTGTGATATAACGAATATCACAATAGACTGTTGATTCAAGGATCTAGAGAATCAAAATCTCTCATGCTCTTTAAACTGCAAATGCATCACTTAAAGCCCAAATCAGGGAAAATTTGTGACTCAAAATCACTTTGCACAGTTTCTAAGACAATCTACAAAACATTCTTACCTATTTTTCAGTAAAGATGTGAGGCTTTCAGAATTCAGCTGATGCATTAGGGCATCCTTCAGTGCTGGAAGCATTGACAGCACTATTATTAAAAGAAAATAAATTGGTAAACAAAGAAAAACAGTCAGCCTAAGTGTGTCTACCCTCCTCCCCTCCAATAGTTAAGAATATTTATTTTTGTTTCCTAATTTACAACACACCTGGTAGGTGTGGGTGACTGGAAGGAAGGACAAGATACACAGAAGGGGCTGAAAGTATACTATAGCATGACCATAAGATCTAAGGTTTCCAATCATAATTTAACAAAAGCAAACATTAATTCAATAAGTCTTGTGGAAATCAAACTGGGGTGGCCACTACCCATCTGTTACCACTATTTTTAGAGGTTAAGGCAGGCCCTTTTCAGGTTACATCAAAAAAGAAACATTGCAGTCAAATTTACCAAGTCATTTTAACAGTATGTAAAGTCACAGGGATGGTTTGCTTCAAAGAAGCCCTCGCTTGTTCTATTTACTGATTGGGAACTCCGATTTGTGCAGGAAGAAACAAATTCTCATCAGCCCATCTAACTGCTCATATCAGAGCCTGCTCCGCTTGTCTAGGAACAGCCTTTACAACAGCTCCAGATAGAATATTTCCTACTTCCTAGTGTCTGCGTTTGCCTTGTTTATCAAGTGCATGGGTCTATAAACCTCAGCTCCAGGCTAGTTCCCAAGTTGGCTATATTTTGTGCCAGGCTTAATTGGCTGGTCAAGTTAGACTTTTGTTCCAAGTCCTCCTTTTTCTCTCTCAGGTACTTAAATAGCCTACCTTACCGTAGTATCTGAGTGCCTCGCAATCTTTAAAGCATTTATCCTCACAACACCCCAGGAGATGGGTAAGTGATATTATCCCCGTTTTACACATGGGAAACTGAGGCATTGAGTGACTTGCCCAAGATCCCAGAGGAAATCGGTAGTAGAGCATGGAATTGAACTCTGGTTTCCCAAATCTCAGGCTAGGACCCCAACCACTGGGGCATCTTTCCTCTTTTTAGATGATTCACAACTGAATACTGTACTACCACACACAAACTACCAAATATATATTTCTTAGGGCTTAAATTATAATTTATGATGCAGTAGAACTCAAAGTATACCAGGTACTTTACAGACATAAGAAAACAGTCAGTGCCTCAAAGAGTTATGTATCTGAAAGAAAAAAAACTGAAGGAAGGTAATAGAACAGAACCCAATATAAACAAAGTGCTCAGGATGCCAACTTGCACAATTGTTAGTGCCACTTTTGTATGTCATTATTTTTACATACAAATAGGAGATATCTAATGATTTGATATATAAAATCTTAAAACGTATACTGTAGCTGGCCCAAAACTAAAATTTGTCTTTCTTCGGTGGAGAAGAAAACACTGAGCTTGTTTCCGAAGAGGAAGGATGCTGCATATCTGCGAGATCTGTTTTATATTTAAAACAAGAAACACATAAAAGGGATATTGGGAGCCAACTTCCTTTCATCTTTGAAGATCTCAGCGCCAAATTCCTATCCTATTAGGAGGAGGATAAAATGAAAGACAGACATGCACAGTATATAATGATAATGCACACAGAAAGAAAAAAAAGAAAAAAAACCCTCAGAGATGGTACTTAGTTGTGGTGGATGAGCAGGATAAATAAAACCTAATTTCCTCTGTACAGTCAACCCAGTACTATGATTCTGTTAAGTTAAAAGGAAGTCCATACTGCTTTCCAAGCACCCTTGGTATCCTCAATCACTTTCAGCAACCCAGGGAGCCATTATGCACTACAAAGGGTGAAAAAAAAAAATGCCTTTCCACCCCTGTGCTATATAAATAACCTTGAACCACTTGTGATTAAATAATTCCCTATCTCTAAGCTATAGACTATGTTGTAATACAAGAATAATCATCACCACCTTAGTGTTCCACTGGTCTATCTTCAAAGTTAGGGAATTATTAAACTGCAAAGTTTCTTACTGGATGTACTAAAGGTTATCTGCCAAGTTAATTCTATGTAACTTAATGAGTTTGTTTATATTATTACTCTTGGTGGCTTGCTGTAAATCTACACACCCCTTTACTTTGGCGACCACTTTATTCTTGAATAAGATATTGCTTAGGGACCTTAGAGAATCTTGAACCTACAAAAACTGTAATCTATCTATATTATTATAGAGCCCAATAATACTATTTGGGCTATGCCTTTATAAGACAATTATTCAACACTGATGCTTCTGAGTTCTAACTAGCTGCTGTGTTAATTTTCTCCTTCCATATTGTGGGTTTAAATATATTGTATAAATCCCCAAAGGATTCTTCTTATCAGAAAAATGTATTTGCTTGCCTTACCTGTCATATTGCAGGTCCTCTGATTACTTTCAAAATGATACTGCCTTCGTGCTTGGGCAATATATTCAGCTGCTTCTCTTTCTTGGATTTCTTTAATTTTCCTCTGCCCATATTTTCCCAGTAGGTAGACTCCTATAAAGATATATATATTTTTAAATAACAAGTGGCTTTACAAAATGTCATTAAGCTCCTCCTACTTCTGCCCCTTTGTTCTGTTTTACTACTGTCATAAACAGATAGTTAAGGGTTAATGCCTCTTTAAACTGTAAAGGGTTACAAAGCTCACCTAGCCTAGCTGACACCTGACCAGAGGAACCAATGGGGGGATAAGATGTTTCAAAAGAAAGGAGAGAAGTTCCCTTCGTTTAGAGTTTAGTTTAAGTTTTGACCGGAGTGGGAAAGCTCCAGGAGTCAGCCTCTTATCAAGTACTGAGTATTAGTGAAGGAAATAAATAGGTTTATGTTTATTTTCTTTGTCTTGGGCATTAGGGGGTTAATCAAATTGGGTATTCTTTTGTGTAACTAAGTTTTTGCCCAGGGGAACATCCTCTGTGTTTTGAATCTGTTGTCTGTGAGAGTAGCTGGTATGCTAATCTCTCCCAGAGGTTTGTCTTTCACCTTTCTTTTCTTTAATTAAAAGCCTTTTTTTTTTTAAGAACCTGATTGATTTTTCCCTTGTTTTAAGATCCAAGGGGATTGGATCTGGACTCACCAGGAATTGGTGGGGGAAAGGAGGGGGGATGGTTGAATTCTCCTTGTGTTAAGATCCAAGGGTTTGGATCGGTGTTCACCAGGAAATTGGTGACGAAGTCTCTCAAGGATACCCAGGGCAAGGAGTTAGAACTTGGGAGTGGTGGCAGCAAAACCAGATCTAAACTGGTAATTCAGTTTAGGGGTTCACATGCAGGTCCCCATATCTGTACTCTAAAGTCCAGAGTGGGGGTGAAACCTATGATAACTACCGACCTCTCTCTATTGAACAAAACCACAACATCATATGCTTCTTCGAGATTCTGAGTCTCAACTATTTGGGGTGGAATTTTTCCATAGTACTATTAAAAGCTGGAACTTTAAGTTGAAAATAAAATGCCAGACATAATGCTTTGAATTTATGGAAGAAATATCTTCCAAGCAGAGATTCCTCACAATTTGACAATGGGGCTTTTGGTGTGACTGCAATACAAACAACAAATATTTTAAAAGACTGGAGAATGAAAAGCAGACACAATGTAAAAGTGTGGTAGAAATAAAGGGTGAGTGAGAAAAGTTAAATGCATAAAACCCAAAGAAAAGGGAAAGAGAGTGAGATACAAAAGAAAAGAAAATGGATAGCTCAATTTTAGACAAAAATATTTCATTTGGATATTTGTATGGGCATGGTAGCAAAAAAAATCCTGGGTGTAGACAGTGCTAGTCAATGGATAAATTCTTCCATCAGCCTAGCTACTGCTTTTTGGGGAAGTGGATTACCTACACTGATAGGAAAACCCCTCCCATCACTATAGGGAGTGCATACATTGAAGAGCTACAGTGGTGCCACTGTAGCGTTTCAAGTGTAGACAACCCTTATTGGTTTCAGGGGTCTGCTATATACAACACATTGCAGGATCAGAGCCCAAGACACCCAGCAGCTGGGATCAAGAAGAAATCTCCCCTTATCTTATAATATTGTAATATGGTACAATTGGCAGAGGACATTATATAGGTGTTCACTGTCCACTGAAACATCTAGCACTGACTAATGGCAAAGACAAGATTCCAGACGTCAGGGGAACTCCTGGACTGTTCCTGCTATGTTTCTATTAAAAAGTCTTTGAGCACTTGTTTCATATCATGACATTGACAGATTTAAACAACATTAACCATTGATCAGTTGGGGAAAAGCTATTTTTATATTCATTGTACTTGAGCTTGGACATGAACACCACCTTAATCTTAGAATGTTGAAATTTCCTAGACTACAAGCCAAATTGATGTTTTGGAGGACATATGTATCCAAAGCATTCAGGTCTTAAATACGCTGTTTTGGAGGTATGCAAGTCCTACTAGAGTACAATTTTTTTTGTATTATCACCACTACATAGAGTGCTTCCGCAGACGTGCACAGGCTGAAATTGTGGACAAACAACATCACTTGTCCCATAACCTCAGCCGTACAGAACGCAATGCCATCCACAGCCTCAGAAACAACTCTGACATTATCATCAAAGGGGCTGACAAAGGAGGTGCTGTAGTCATAATGAACAGGTCGGATTATGAACACGAGGCTGCCAGGCAACTCTCCAAGACCACATTCTACAGGCCACTATCCTCTGATCCCACTGAGGAATACCAAAAGAAACTACACCATCTGCTCAAGAAATTCCCAGCTACAGTACGGGAACAAATCTACATGGACACACCCCCAGAACCCCGACCAGGGGTATTCTATCTGCTACCCAAGATCCATAAACCCGGAAACCCTGGACGCCCCATCATCTCAGGCATTGGCACTCTTACAGCAGGATTATCTGGCTATTTGGACTCTCTCCTCAGACCCTACGCTACCAGCACTCCCAGCTATCTTCGAGACACCACCGACTTCCTGAGGAAACTACAATGCATTGGTGTTCTTCCTGAAAACACCATCCTGGCCACCATGGATGTAGAAGCACTTTACACCAATATTCCACATGACGATGGACTACAAGCTGTCAGGAACAGTATCCCTGATGAGGCCACAGCACGCCTGGTGGCTGAGCTTTGTGACTTTGTCCTCACCCACAACTACTTCAGATTTGGGGAAAACTTATACCTTCAAGTCAGTGGCACTGCTATGGGTACCCGCATGGCCCCACAGTATGCCAACATTTTTATGGCTGACTTAGAACAACGCTTCCTCAGCTCTCGTCCCCTAGTGCCCCTCCTCTACTTGCGCTACATTGATGACATCTTCATCATATGGACCCACGGAAAGAAGGCCCTTGAAGAATTCCACGTGGACTTCAACAATTTCCACCCCACCATCAACCTCAGCCTGGACCAATCCACACAAGAGATCCACTTCCTGGACACTACAGTGCAAATAAGTGATGGTCACATAAACACCACCCTATACCGGAAACCTACTGACCGCTATACGTACCTACATGCCTCCAGCTTCCATCCAAGACATCACACGATCCATTGTCTACAGCCAAGCCCTAAGATACAACCGAATTTGCTCCAACCCCTCAGACAGAGACAAACACCTACAAGATCTTTATCAAGCATTCGTAAAACTACAATACCCACCTGGGGAAGTGAGGAAACAGATTGACAGAGCAAGACGGGTACCCAGAAATCACCTACTACAGGACAGGCCCAACAAGGACAATAACAGAACACCACTGGCCATCACATACAGCCCCCAGCTAAAACCTCGCCAGCGCATTATCTACGATCTACAACCTATCCTGGAAAATGATCCCTCACTCTCACAGACCTTGGAAGGCAGGCCAGTCCTCGCTTACAGACAACCCCCCAACCTGAAGCAAATACTCACCAGCAACTACACACCACACCACAGAAACACCAACCCAGGAACCAATCCCTGTAGCAAACCTCGTTGCCTACTCTGTCCCCATATCTACTCTGGCGACACCATCAGAGGACCCAACCACATCAGCCACACCATCAAGGGCTCATTCACCTGCACATCCACTAATGTTATATATGCCATCATGTGCCAGCAATGCCCCTCTGCCATGTACATTGGCCAAACCGGACAGTCCCTCCGCAAAAGAATAAATGGACACAAATCGGACATCAGGAATGGTAACATACATAAGCTAGTAAGTGAACACTTCAATCTCCCTGGTCATTCTATTACAGATTTAAAAGTCACTATCATTGAACAAAAAAACTTCAGAAACAGACTTCAAAGAGAAACAGCAGAACTAAAATTCATTTGCAAATTCAACACCATTAATCTGGGCTTGAATAGGGACTGGGAGTGGCTGGCTCATTACAGAAGCAGCTTTTCCTCTCCTGGAATTGACACCTCCTCATCTATTATTGGGAGTGGACTACAGCCACCCTGATTGAATTGGCCCTGTCAACACTGGTTCTCCACTTGCAAAGTAACTCCCTGCTCTCCATGTGTCAGTATATAATGCCTGCATCTGTAACTTTCACTCTATGCATCTGAAGAAGTGAGGTTTTTACCCAGGAAAGCTTATGCCCAAATAAATCTGTTAGTCATTAAGGTGCCACCAGACTCTTTGTTGTTTTCACTATTACCATAAGCATCACTGCTATTTGACCACATACATGTGTTTTTCTACACTAATTCTCTTTATACAGCTCTTCTCATTGAAGAGAGAATCACATAACAGTACACAGAACAAGTTTAGATATTGATTCAAAATTCCTCTTGATGCTACAGTGCACTTACAAAGCTGTAAATACAAATCTACACTTTCCCCCCACAACTGAATCAAGATTCACAGGCTACAAAGTAAATATTTGAAAGAGTAAGCAGATTACTACTATAAACCCAAACAGTATTTAAATGTTGCTCAAGGCTGAAAATCTTTAGTCAATCTAGCTATCTTTACAGTAAAGATATGAGCCTGCTCCAGTGTACCCCACCATAATATTTCTGTGCCATGTCAGGGACAGAGATAGAGTTAAGGTGTAAGTTGAGGTCATTTTGCCAAGGGGTTCCTCAGACACAGGCTCCTCTCTCCCCCTGCCCCACCAATAAGGAGCTGATTTTAATATTCAAACTGCTCTAAAACTGACCTGCGCATAGTGATTGTCTGTCCTTAAAATTGGTGTTTCACAAAAGTGGATAGGATAGGTTTTAGGAAAGGGAAAACACCCACTGAGATAAATGGGTCAGTTCACATGTCTCAGAGCTATTATGTTATGCTGTATTCATCTCCATGGGATGGTCTGATCCGCGCCCACCCCAAAGCACATCCCATTGAGATGAAACACTTCACACCTCAGTAATCCTCCTATATTGCAGATTCCCCTATCTCTACCCTATTCCTGAAGTGTGGAATATGAAGTATGGGGCTCCCATCCACTCCCCCTTGCTTTCTCCAGCAGGCAGATGTGCTCCTCATAGCTGCAGGCAGCTGGCAGGAGCGGGGCAGGCAATCACCACTGTGCCAACCCCACCACACCCCCAGACAGTCCAGTTTTTTTCCCAACTGACCCAGCCCCAACACTTGTAGTCAGGTCCGTTGGGTTACAGGGCTCTACTATGTGGGGAATAGAGAAGCCAGGAGGAAGGCAGAGCTGTTAGTCAAGTGGCTCTGAGATGCCCTCTTGGGATGAGGCCCAGGTACAGGCAGCGATAGCTCTGAGATGCCCTCTGGGAGCAGGACCTGCTAGATCCAGCTGTGTCAAAGCTGGCTCAGGTACAGCTACGCTTGCTGCAATCACACCTCCCAAGTGCAGTGTAGACAACCCTTTGTGTCCCAATCTGCCTTGATAGATGATGTCTATCCTTCCAGATAAATATAAAGCACTGTGGGGACACAACACACGGGTACTACAGCAGAAGAAACTGTTAGTGTGCTTATATTTGACCACTTGTTGCCAGGTATTACCAGCCCTTAACCCTTGTCTTAAGGACTCCATCTGGAATATCACCCACACTTACCTCTGCCCTGTAGCGTACACTACCAGACTAGCACAAATCCCCACAGCAGGAACAGATTATTGTGTGTAACTAAACTCTATTTCCTGTTTTCAGACCTTTAAGTATAGGTGCATTCAACATCCTGGTGGCACAAATGGCACTGCCGGTCAGCTGGGTTAACTAAGTTTTGGGACAATGTATTTTCCATGACTGGGGCTAAAATGAGCGCATGTGGTGTTTTTATCAGTGATGGCAAATGTGCATTTCAGCTAAATACACAGCTATCTTACCGAATTATTGCAATAGTTAGTACTTGAAGGATGATACAAAACATGTAATGGCTTTCCAATGTTGCAGTATGAATTTTGTTAAGCTATGATTAAAAATTTAAATAATTCAAGGTACGTGTTGCTTTCAAGGCCTTCAAGTTAATTCAGATTTACTAATCTAACATAAGCAACTGAATGGGCACAGCCTAAAAATTTTATTTATATTGTTTGCTTCAGCTGATCCTCTTAGTTTCCCCACCAGCAATAGGGGGATCATGGTCCTTGGTAACATTTTAGTAAAAATCAATCACTATGAAAATAAACATGGAACAGGAGGGAAATATTCTAAAATATGAGTTGCCTCACTGGCTACTGTGCCATCATCCTCTCCATATAACTGCAAAGAATAACTACCATGTAAAAGCCTGATCTGTCTGCTGTGCTTTTTAAAACCACAGATTTTGCATCCCAAAATTATTCATAATGAATCAATTTAAGTAAGTTATATATGAACATGTAACTGTCTTATCCCAACCAGTCACAAGATTCTATTTTTAAAACTGCCTTTCAAGTTAATACTACAAAAGGGTTTTGGGCCGCACCTATTAAAAGGTGTAAGCTTCTAAAGAAAGCCTAGGACAAGGAGCGGAGAGGAAGCATGTCCGCCCTACATACGCAAGGATGATTTAGCTGCGATATTGCTAAAGCTGAGCCGAACGGCCTGGGCAGAGAGGTAGCAGGCTGCAGCGCGCGCCGTAGGGTCCCGGGGAGCTCCCCCCATTCTCTGCAGGGAGCGCCGCGGGGGTGGGACTATTTCCCGAGCTGGGCAGGAGCCTCTGCACGGACCCTGGGCGCCCTGATCTGAACGCGCCCCCACCCCCCAGAGCAGGGCCCGGCCCCAGACACACACGGGGCACCGCGCAGGGCACGGCTCTGGGTCCCGCACCTGCCTCCTGCAAGGGGAAGGGGGAGTGAGCGAGGCCGGCGGGAGGCCGAGGCCCGGGGCGGGTCACTCACCGCCCAGGAAGGTGCCCAGGAAGAGACATTTCTTCTTGTGGCGCTTGAGGAAGCTCCACAGGGCTCCCAGCATCCTGCCCCCGGCCCGGCCGGCCCCGCGCCCGGACCAGCCGAGAGAGGCCGCCTCAGCCCCGCGGGTGCCGCCGGGAGGGGCGGGCAGAGGCGGCCGCGCAGACACCGACACGCCCAGGCCGCCTCCCCGCGGTGCCGCCGCCGCCCGGCTCCCCCGGAAACAGCCGCGCGGCGCGGCGCGTTCCGGGCCCGGCCGGCGGGGGATGGAGGTGGCGGCGGAGCGCTGGATGGACCGAGCCCTGCGCATGGTGAGTGCGGGGCCGCCCGGCGCAGGAACTGGGGATAAAGCCCCCAGGGCGCAAAGGCTGGAGAGCGGCGTTTGTTGTTATTTGTAGTCTCCGGGCACCTAGGACCCTCCTCCCCGCCGCCTGGTCCCCACTGTGCTAGGCGCTGGACGGAGCCAGGAGAGCCCCCGGGTCCCTGCCCCACGGAGTTTACAGTCTAGTTGGTACCTGTTAATTTCCTGACAAGCCCAGTGCGGGCCGGTTTGCCTGAGCTAGGAATCTCTGCAGGGGGAGCGGCACGCCCTTATAACTGAGTTAAAATAGAGAGGCAAGGGGTGGGTGTGTGCCAGGTAATATCTTTTATTGGACCAGCTTCTGTTGGTGGGAGAGACAAGCTTTGGAGTTACACAGCGCTCTTCTTCAGGTCTGGGTTAAAAGACACAGCTGAGGTTAAAGTGGTGCAGCTTTGCGCCTAGACTGGAGCTGGGGCACCAGGGTGGTGGGCTCCAGCACTCAGGGCTTGTTTTCCCTAGAGTTGGCTAACTTGAGTGAATTGGCCAATCCGTTCACTTGAGGCAAAATAGCTAGTGAAGACAGAGAGCTGGACAGCCCAGCATCACTCAGCTGTTTGTATCAGGGCAGCAGGTACCCCATGTAGCTGAAGCTGCAAGGGGAATGTAGGCTGGCAGATGTCTGAGTCGGGCACTGGATTTAGTATGTTTACTCATGAGTGACCAAAAATCAGCACCTCAAGTTTACCCCTCATCTAAGGGCACAGCTACACTAGAGAGTTCAGCGTGGCCCAGCTGCATGGGTACAGTCAAGGTCACCGATATCTAAGATGACCCTTATTGAGCTTACTAATCAGGATGTGGACATAAACTGCAAGCAAAGTGTCTGGGTTAGTGTCTCCTGGACTAGGGAGGTGTCAGTTGCACCTTTCTGCAATAGGCTGGCCCTCTGTGCCTGAGGGAGATTCACCCAAAGGAGGGCAGGAAGGAGTATAACCATCTGCCTGCCTTCATGGATTGTACATTGGGTGAGAGCCATAGTAGCCACACCAGAGGATGTTTGAATGCATTCAATCAGTCTCTCATCACACTCCCATCCCGATCAGCACTCCTACATTTGTGGTTACACTGGCTTCATGGAAGGTGTATGTGTTGCTGTTTGCACAAGATTTTTGCCACAAGGTTTCCTGGGCTGAATCAGGCCCTTTATTTAGAAAAGACATAAAATATCTCAGGTCTGTCTTTTTACTGGAATAAGGTTACCATACATCCTGGTTTTCCTGGACATAGTCTCTTTTTTGAGCTTCCTTTGTCTGTCTGTGTGGATTTTTCTAATAACAGGAAATGTCCAGGGTTTTTGCAGAGCAGACAAGCTGCACCTCAGAAAGAGCTCTGGTTGGTCCCTCCCTTGCATCCGCAGCTGATTGGTTCGTTCCCCTGCAGCCACAGTTGCTGGATCTCGCCTACCTAGGCCCCAGCTCCCATCCCTGGGGAGGCACTGACTGATGGTTGTTGCTGCGTCCTGGGCTCACACCAGCCACTGTGACAGGGAAAGTCACTGCCCCCCACCTCCAGTGAGTACTTCCGCTGTAGGTACCTCCTTCAGCAGCCCCAGCTGTACCCCTCCTGCTCCCCCTTCCCCCAAGCTCCCTCCCCCTCCGGCCGTGTCCTCTTTTAGGGAACCTGCAATATGGTAAACCTATACTGGAAATACAGAAAGAGCTTCTGTGACAGAGTGTAACTTTGCCATCAAGTGTACAGTATATACAAACGCAAACAGCAATTAGGTTTTATTTTGTCTGCACTTTATCGTTAACATTTCCCCCTCCACTCCTAATTTTCTTGTGTGTCTTGCAGGCTAAAGAAGCATTGGAAAATGGGGAAGTTCCTGTTGGCTGCCTTATGGTCTACAACAATGAGATCCTAGGAAAGGGGAGGAATGAGGTGAATGAAACTAAGAATGTAAGTCACAAAAAAAGCCCTATCAAAAAGTACACACTATGTGCAATGGGAATTTCATCATTCACCTCAGTGGGGCCTGGATTTCCCCCCATATGTGCATATTTTGTTTTCTTTTCATATATATTTCACATTTCTATCTCTGCACACCTAATAATGCCCCCCTCTTTCAGCTAATTAGCCATTCTGTCTTTTTTTTTTGCTATCACTTTTTGCATGTTTATTTTTCAGAGCATGGTCTAGTTATTTCAGTATGCTTTTGCTATCACCTGGGACATTTCTGTACTTACTGACTGTAATTTATGCGACTGATGGATTTCAGAAATTTCCACTTATCTACTTATTAGTAATTCCTCTAGTTAGAGCTATTTATGACAAGAAATAAACGAAAATCAGAAAAGAAAGTTGATATACACAGATATAACATAGCTATACAAATACATATATTGTACCTTATATGTTGTACTGAATTCATATTTACAGTTAAAGCAGCACCCAAATTTCCTGTGACTACAGGACACTGAAGGTAATGCATTATAATGTAGACTACTGGTCATTTTTCTTTTTTTTTCCGTATATTTGTGGACATAATAAATTATGCAGGAGAGCCTTGCTAATTCACACTAATGACTGGGAGACAGATGACAAATAATTGATTTTTTTAATTTAGCATTTAAATGAACAAAACAAGGATGTCACTTTGCAAAATGACAAGTGCAGTTGGGTTTTATTTACTTACAATAATACTTCATAGGATTGCTGTTAGTGTGTTTTCTCAAAAGTTAGTTTTAGTAATATGAGACCTAACTCTAGTATTCGTCTATGAAAACTTCCTTGGGAAGAAAGACAATACCGGGACTGCTAGTTTTGGTATGGAAGTTTTAGAATAGGCATTTTAGCAAAGTTCAACTGTATTGTTTACCCAAATTATGTTAATAACAAAGACTTTTGCTATACTGAATTTCTGCTTTCAACATTTAGACCCAATTCTTGCAATCAGATCTGTGTGGGTGGGTCCTAAGCCCCACAGAGCCCTATAGAAGTCAGTGGGGCTCTGTGCAGGTAGAAAGGTTTGCCCCAAATGGATCTGATTGCAGATTCAGGTCCTCAATTTGTATTATGTCTCATCCAGTCCAAAAACAAAATAAAAAAAGGAGGCTTATAAATTCAGTTTCAAAGAGATGGTAGTAAGTCTAATGACCCACTTCCATTTGTGTTGGATAATAATGCACAACCTTTTTGTAGCAGCTTTGCTTCTCATCTCTAGTTCATGAAAATTAGAAGTGTAGTACATGTTAGGGGGTTCAGTTTAAAATCAGTATGAATCCTTCTCCCACCACTGAAATACAGGTACCTTTTGGATGACCTACAACATGTATTTAATCAATACTACACCATTATTTAGAAAATAAAGTGAAGAATTCGAAATCTAGATAGGGAGAATTTACTGTTTGTTATAAGGCAGAATGTAACAGTAGAAATCAATCACAAAAAGTCAGCAGTAGCACCCCTACTCCTACAGAAAAAAAGTGTAAAGGGAACTTTAGGCACCCAAGTTTCACATTTTTTGTGGCTTGATTTTCAGAAGTGCTGAGCACACACCACTCACATTGAAGTAATTGGGAACTGAGGGTGCTCAGCACTTCTGAATAGCTGGCCCTTGTTCTTCAATGACTACAAGCAGTCTGGGTCTTGGATGAAAGATGGTGTTAGAGTGATAGTGATTACTTACTAGAAAATATGTAAGCAGGAAAGACCAAAATGTCTTCAATATTTCTCTTCGTATTTTCTCACACAATTTTCTGGCATTAGTTGACTAGGCACAAAGTGAACTGCTGTGGGCACTCAAAACCCCTTCTCCCTATTCCAAAACTGGTCATTTTTGTCTAAAAATTTATTTTCTGAAATCTCTTCAAATTTTGCCAGCAACTGAAATCTCTAGTTATTCTGCATATTGTCACATATGCTCTCTTTCTGTTCCATGCGCCAATAGCAATATATGTAAAACCAGTGAGGCAATCTCTTCTACCAGCCTTATTTTAAAATTCTTTATCATCAGGCTCCTCCTTCTTGCTAAGGTTGGGGATGGGAGGAAGGGCCGTATACATTACAGAATCTTTCATGTTGCTTAGTAGGAGCATGTATCTAGATTCAGCCCTTCAAGATGTTAGGCTTGTCATTACTTGAATTCGTTGGGCAACAGTGCAACAAATATCTTTGTAAGTCATTCTTTCTAAACAACTTAGCAATAGGTACACAAGCCCTAGCCAGCATTGTTTTCCCTCTGGCAGCTCCCACGCTTGCCTGATTGTTCTCAGTCTTTCCTCAGACAACCCTACTATTTCCTCTGTAATAATACATGTGGCCCTTCCCAGCAAGAACATTTTTTGGAATTTGTTTATGTGCAAGCATACCCCTCCCACTAAACTGTTCTCCCTTTAAGATTCTTTGTTACCACATGTAGGCGTCTCCTCTCTATTTATCTCCTGTTTAGTCATGCCAGCATGTGTCTTTGCCCAGAGCATCTTGCAAGTACAGTATGTAAGCACTGAAAAGGAAATATTGTTTCCACTCATAAATTACTAATGATGCCCTGAGATAAAATAGAACTACCAGCTTTAGCCCTGTCACTTCCACTTGTTGATTCTTGTGTAAGATTTATATTGTTCGTTCTTCAGGGCAGGATACTTTTGGGCACTGTATTAATAGCATCATAAGTTTCTTCCCTAATGACTTCACCTTCAGGTAATGTCTATTCTTCCAACACCTTTTATCACCCTTCTATAACAATAATTATTTTCTTGTTCCATTGTTACTGTTTATCTGTTTTTTTCCTTTATATAATAATGAATTAATATGAAGCACACAAATGCTATGCAAATAGTAATTTTTATACATTGGGCTTATAGGAGATTATAAATCGACTCATATGATGTAATATGAAAGTGACCACATGCACAACTCATATAAAAATGACACATAGGTTTGTTTCAATATACCTGTTTACAAAGTCATATTTTAAGGCCATGTATTGTTCCACTAATGTGGACTCAATCCTCATCTACATCCAGCTCATGGTGGGTGCTGTTGAATTGGTGTGGGGGTGAGCAGAGGTGGCTCTATCTTCATGCCTCCTGTGATCTTCAGGGCATAATTTTGAGCAGTCAAACAGGGCTGCTCTAAATTACATTGACTATAATGGTTTCCCGGGAATCAGTCTGCTGGCCAGGGATTAATGGAGTGCAGTGAGCTCACTCCCAGGCACTCTCAATGCACACAGCCTTCATAGATTCTTAGAGTCCAAGGCCAGAAGGGATTGTTGTGTCAGACTAGGTGATCATAGACCATACACTTTCCTCAAAATATTTCCTAGAGCATAAATTTTAGGAGAACATCTAATCTCAATTTAAAAAATTGCCAGTGATGGAGAATCCACCACGACCCATGGTCAATTGTTCCAATGGTTAATTACCCTCACTGTTAAAAATTTGCACCTTATTTCCACTCTGAATTTGTCTAGCTTCAATCTCCAGCCATTGGATTGTGTGATACTTTTTTCAGATAGATTGAAGAACCCATTATCAAATATTTGTTCCCTATGTAAGTATTTATAGACTATAATCATGTCACTTGACAAACCTTAACAACCCTTCTCTTTGTTAAGCTAAATAAATTGAGCTCCTTGAGTCTATCACTATGTTTTCTAATCCTTTAATCATTCTCATGGGTCTTCTCTGAACCCTCTCTGATTTTTCAACATACTTCTTGAATTGGATCCTTCTGGATACCAGAACTGGACACAGTATTCCAGTAGCAGTCGTACCAGTGCCAAATACAGGGGGAAAATAACCTCTCTACTCCTACTCAAGATTCCCCTTTCTATGCATCCATGGATTGCATTAGCCTTTTTGGCCACAGCGTTGCACTGGGATCTCATGTTCAGCAGGTTACCCACTAGAATCCCCAAATCACTTTTAGTGTCAGCCTTCACCGAGGAATCCTCAGCTACCATATTAAGACAATGTTAAGGTCACATTGCATCACTAAGAATGCGGGAATTACATCTAAATATTGATTTAGATCCACATGTAGATTCTAAATGTGAATCTAAATATGAATTTACAGTTATTAGTTTTAGCAACATAAGATTTTATTAGTAACCTATTTATCTGTATACATGGGCCCCATCACCTTAATATCCAAGCACATCACAATCAACAGTGAATTTCGCTTCATGGCACCCTAATGAGGTATTATCCCTATTTTACAGATTGAAAATAAAGTCACAAAGATTAAATGACTTGGCCAGCGTCACACAGGAAGTGAGTGGCAGAGCTGGGAGTTGAACTCAGATCTCCCACATTCCAGTTCAGTGCCTGGGACACACAAAAAATCCTTCTTTTCCTAAATAAGGATTTAAAAAAAGAAAATTATCTTGGTAATATTAATTCAAATAAATGATTCTCAAACTTGAAGAGCTACTTTGAAATCTAATGGAGTCACAGAGAGCCACAAAATAATCAGAACAATGATGTTATATTATCTTGTGATGTTTGTGTTGTGACATTAGGTCAACAAAACTCATGGTGACTGCTATATCATGATGCCGACATTACAGTGCAATATCAGGACGTTATTCTGGGATTGTTTTATGGGTCTCTGCAACTCCATTAGTTTCTGTATTCTGTTTGTGTTCATTATGCCACACCCATCACTGTGATACATGTCTCCTCCTCATTCCCTTCCCATATTTCCTGACTGCAAAGAGGTCACTCTGGTCTCTTTACTCAACATTTTCCTTACACATGGAGCAGGATAGGGTGAGAGGTACTTCTGATTTGAGCCCTCTGCTTGTTCTGCCAAGGAGTAGGCAGAATGAGAAGAGATCTGATCAAGCTTGTGGATTCCTTGAGAGTTGTACATGACTAAAAATTGAGGCTGAGTATCATTACTTCAAATCAATCTGTGCAAAATTGAAATTGCACTCTGCGTGTACTCAATTCTTCAGCTGGGACCAGCCAAAAAAGAGTGCTTTCAAAGAAGCATTACAGTGCCACTGTGATAGAAATGAAAATAACTGATTTCTAATAGACAAGTTGTAGCCCACCTTGTTTTTATTAAAAAGAGATAATTTTATGGTGGTGTGTTCTCATTTCACTTGAGTGGATAAGGTTAATGGGGTAATATGTTTAAAGTTGCAGATCAATGCAAGCCTTTTTTGTCTCCCTATAAATTCCCAGGCTACTCGACATGCAGAAATGGTAGCAATCGATCAGGTCCTAGACTGGTGTCATCAACACGACAAGGATCCTGCGGAAGTGTTTGCACACACAGTGTTGTATGTAACTGTAGAACCTTGTATCATGTGTGCAGCTGCCCTGCGCTTGATGAGTATCCTTTGGTTCTGATTCATGCTGGGAAACCATATGACAATATGTTACTTTCAAGTAAATCATTTGGTAATGAACCAATGGAGAAGAGCTTGATGTTGTCAAACAAAGGTTTATAGGGTACCAGCTTATCTGCTCAGAGAACATGCCCATGCTACAGTTCCTATATTGAAGGCCATATGACCAAGGATGAGAGATTTAAGGATAAGAGAAAGCAATTTGCAAACCTGGCACATACATTGTTTTCTCTTAGGGGTGTGAAAGTAAATCTCAGAAAGAGCCTGTTACTGTATACAATTAGTTAATCCCACGCAAGTGTCCAGTTTTAGAAAATGTAACAAACTAGTAATATGTGGTTTCCAATGTGTCCCCTTTGGGATCTCTTCTCTTCCATCTTCAAAGGCCAGAGCAGGATGACCCATCCTTCCATCTGCAGAAGGCATGCTCCGTGCATTACCCAGAAGTAGTGCACAGGAGTGAGGGTTGAGTGCAGACTAATTTTATAAAAAGAGTACAGGCACAATTTACTGAACTCAGATGGCCAGTAAAATCAGGATACTTTGCTTCATACCACTCTTTTCTTATTAACTTAGTTCCTTAACTCTTTCATATAAATCCCACTGGTTGTGTATGGCTGTCAAAATGAGCGATTTGGAGGTTGTGGCTCAGTTTTGAACATCTCCTCTGCTAACTTAACAGACACTGGGGAACCATTTCAGGTAAAACATCAAGATGTGTTCCTTCTTGTATTTAATGTTTAAAACAATGAATACAGTTACTGTTGGTGATGAGAAACTGAGATAGTGAGGCTGTAAAAGGGTTTCCGACATCAGCAAGAACATACTGATGGCATCACAACATAAGCACCTGCTTTTTAGATTGACCACCTGCTGATCAGTGGTGGGAAAGAGAGGAAGCTTGCTTATGAGAGTACAGTTTGAGAGCTTTGTACAGTCTTCTTCTGAAAGATTTTCTGATATTCAAGCTCAAAAAGGGTATTTAGCTCTCAGATATACCCAACTGTGTAAAGGAGAAGGCTATTTCTATAGTAAAAGTTTTTTTTTTCAAGGAATTGCAGTGGGATGAATGTGTAAAAGTTAGCACCTTCTTATGTGGGTGTACTCTCTGCAATTAGTGGTGTTATTGAAAACATCCTAGCTCGTTATTTTTCCTATCATTCCCATTCACATATTTGGGCCAGTTACAGTACATTTTGTGGGTGGGAGTGTTACTTTTGAAGGGCCAAGGAAGCCTCAGAATTGATTTCTAGGAATAGGATAATAGAAGAGCTACTTGATAGGAACCTAATTTACAAATACCGGCATGCATGTTTCTTATATTCCCAAGGATTAGTGTGATTTGCAGAAGTAAACGGAAAGTACACTGCTAGTATGTGGGGGAGGGAAGGGTGGTTGCAGAAAAGTTTTTCTTATAACTCCTATGGAGTATGAGGAGGTCTGTCAACTACTATACTAAGCCTCAGCCTAATTTTAAAAACAGACAAGGTCTTCATTCTGAAAATGAGGGTTTCTGATCACAGATAATTAGAGATGTACTCTCAGTAAACAGAAAAGGCAGTACAAATTCTGTGCAATTATCCTACACCTCAAGTGTTATTGTGTGGCACAAGGCATCTTGGTTTTGGATGCTTTAATGAACATAGAGTTCTAATTTCAACAGTGCATTGCTGGTTATCGAGCTGAAGAAGCAGTGGACATGTTAAAAACCTTCTACAGACAAGAAAATCCAAATGGTAAGTTTCCTTTTTTTTGCAACTACTTTAACCCTAATCATAAATTAAAAGAGTTCTGGCACAGGCATTGTCATCTTTCACTTTCCATGTCTTTTTTCCTCCATCCTTTCTGGCAGCACCGAAATCAAAAGTACGGAAAAAGGAATGCAATAAGTGATAGTCCTCTACTGATGGAAAACTGAAAGATAACAAAATAATGATTTGTGGAAAAAGATCTCTTCAGTGTTCCCTTTGATACAGCATTTGGGTATGGAATGGAAACATTAATGAATTTCAAATATGTTGATCTGTATGGTTTCACTAGTTGAACATTATCAGTTTCTGTCATTTTCTATGTCTAGTAGGTTGACTGATTTCTAATCACCAAACATTGCCTTTATGAAGAATGTATGGTTTCTGTTTGGTGGGGAATATTTTGAATTATAGTTCAGACTGAACTTCTTTTCAGCCATATGGATTCAGCACTCCATTGAAGTAACTGCCATTCTGTACAGCACATGGATGAATATCTGTGTCCTTTTGTCTATGGAGCAGCCTCTTGCTGTTAAACAGCAGATACTTGTAGAGACTAGATCAATACCAAAAGTGGATAAACAAGCCACTTAGAAAGTTACATTCATATACATACCCTACTGCATATTGAATTAGAATTCAATTAAGAGTTACAAGAGGGTAACAAAAGGACAGTTAAGCAACTATACCGATCTTGAAAATTGAGATCAGACCAATGTAGCAGTTCATTGTTTTCCACTGTATATCTACTGTAGGCCAAACTTTCAAAGAGTTTCTGAAAAGTCACATATGAAAAGGCAGATATTTATTCAAAACTACATGTGTGACTACTTGATTTGCATAAACAAATGGTGATTTGCATAAGCAAATTCCAGTTTTGCCTGCATAGTATTTGTATGTGAAGTTTTGGAGGTTGCCATGAAAGTTTGTCCCTCTTACCCCTCTCTTGAATGTTAGACTATAGAAAAAGATGACAGTTAAGAATTAAATCCACCAGTCAGTTGGACTCATTCTAAACTACTAAATCATGGCATTTGAAATGTGTAATCACAAATGTGAAAACTAGGAAGGAAAATGGCACTAAGAAAAAGAAAACAAGATGCATGACAGTCTACCTTTTGGAGCATTTTGTTATTTAAATGTCACTTACATATGCTTTTGCTTGGCCATGCTGTAATTCATAATCCAGAAGAGGGCCTTACTGTTCCACTAATGAATAAAAAGTATAGGTCTAAGTTGAATCCTTGATTATATTGCTTTTGGTGGATATTTATCTTGAGGAAAAAACATCTTGTGATTTAGTCGGTTGATATGCAGAAATTTTGAGAAATGTCTTATTTTTTATTACAAAAGAGAGATTAGAATTCTATGGATACAAAAGTCAAAATCACGGTACAATTAAATATTTTCTACAATTAGAGTAACGTTGAAAAAGTAGAATTTTTTGTTTTTGATGGTAAAATAAAGAAACTCATTTGCCACCAGTTCCGCCAACACCTTGGAATTTATTTTCTTTATATAATTTTCTCAATGCTTATAGTTTACTGAATGGAGGAAAAAGGAACTTAAAAAAAAAAGATTGTGCTGGGCTCCTATATGCTATTTTTAATATTACTGTTATTTAAAAGATTTTAAAATTATTCCTTTTGTTTACATTTTCAGTCTATTGTATTTCCTGACCCATTGGACCTCAGTTGCTGCTTGTCTGAGTCTTTTCTTTCCTATAACCAAATAAAATGTTACTGCATTTGTAGGTTCATCGGCATCAACAGAGATTATGTAGTGCTGAAAGGAGATACTGTCCGTTCCCTTCCTTCAGTAAGCAAGGGCTACAAGGGACCCTGAAACAGACTGCCTAAAATATTCACAATTTAGATAACAGTTTTAATGCCTAGGAGGATCTCAGGGGATGGATATACCAGTGGTTAAGGCACTTGACTGGTGACTCAGATATGAGTTGAATTCCTGGCTTTAAGACAAGCTTCTTTGATTATTTTGAACAAGTCATTTTAAGGCCCAGATCCTCAAAAGATATTTAGGTGTCTAATTCCCTTTGAAATCAGTGGGATTTAGGCACCTAAATACTTTTTCAGGATCTGGGCCTTACACGCTCTGCCCCCATTCTCCATCTGTAAAATGGATACCAATACTTCCCTATCTCACTAGTGTGTTGAAAGGACAAATTAATTAATATTTGAAACCATTTAAGTATATAGATCATTGCTAATAGGAAAATTAAATACTTCTGAAGCCAAGCCTGATTTTGCCATCCTTGCTTACATTGAGGAAAGCGTACTTGCATGTGGAGTAGTCACTGAAGTCAATGGGACTAGTCACGTGAGTAATAATTCAGCAGGAACCAGGGCTGAAGAATCAAGCTGTCGGGGAGAAGGACTGCATGCCGCACACAGTACAGCTGAAGGTGGTGGACACAGTGAGATTCTATCTAGGACTTTCGAACTGGAACAAAAGATGGCAAGTGTGATTCTTTAAAAGAAACCCATCTTAGAGAGAGGTTTTTCTTTCTCTAAAAATGTTAGGATATTGATTCGTATGACAGGCCAGATGTATTGCTGGGTCATATTTCAGATAGCAGGGCTTGAGAAAGCCTTACCCAAACCACTGGCTTTTTCTAACCTGGTCAATTTCTAGCTCCTAGGACAAAGTTATAATGAAGTGAAAAAACCCAGACTAAATCTGGTGGTGACATTTCTAAGTCTGTGATAGGGTTGATTATCCCTTCCAACAAGTAAAGCAGAAAAGAAAAAAAGGCCACAGTTACAGGCTCCTACAAATCTTTTCATCACTAACCCACGTGAAATCAGTGGGACCATTCATGTGCTTAAGTGTTTTCAGGATCAAGGCTTTAGCCTCTATTACCAACACTTTTTGTAGCATTAGAACTGATGCTAAATTGGCATGTTCCCCAGCCTCAGGTTGGTCTGTTGGGGTCCAAAAATGGACTTTCTTGGGTATTGATGAATCCTTGATGAAGGATTTGAAAGGGAACCAATTTCTCTCCTCTGAAAAGGCAAAATTAAGTTACAAAACCTATTTCCTTGTCATGGAAAATATTCGTGGATTTTACTTTCTCTCTCCTGACTTGAAAAAATACATTGATAGATCAATTGATAAAGATACTCCTAACAGCTACATGCCCCCAAAGCCTGTTAGAAAATGTTGGCGTTGTTGTATTGTACTGTGTTTATATTGGGTGCCTCAAGTTCTATTAACTACTGTTGCGGCTGTAGGTGTTCAAGACAATTGAAAATTATGTACCTAAATACGTGTCTGAGTGTTAGGCACCTGAGTTTGAGAAGTTTAACCTAATAGAGAAATCAAGCTATGTAAAAAATCTACAAGCTTTATAGTGTGTCCATTTAGAACTGGAACTTGACCCACCTTTTACTTTTTCTGTCACCTTAAACAAAAAAAATTTTCTAAAGGAAAGAGACCAAGGTATCAATATGGAAGCTCAATGAAAACCTTTGCTTGATGTTAAGCTGCAGTCAGAAAATCAAACAAACAGCAACAATACATGAAGACCAGAATAGAAAATGATAATGAATGTATGATGCTATTATAGCAAACAATGGTAGGGCCTGTGATGTTATGTGATTAAAATATGACCATATAGATCCGGGATCGGCAACCTTTGGCACGTGGCCCGCCAGGGAAAGCCGCTGGCGGGCCGGCATGGTTTGTTTACCTGCAGCATCCGCACATTCGGCCGATCGCAGCTCCCACTGGCCGCGGTTCACCGTCCCAGGCCAATGGCGACCACATTCCTCTACTGCTTTAGCATCCCAGTCTGGATGCTTCCAGCCAGCATATAAACATACACTGAATCTCTGTATGATAAAAAGCCCTGGTTCAGCAACTTTGACTCCAGCAGCCTACTTATCACACCACAGCAACACTCTGGTCTCCGCCAGCCTTGGTTACTACTAGCCATGTGATCCCAACATACACCCTAGTCCTGAATTTCCCCCAAACTGTCTGCCCTGAAGGGTCCAGCTCTGGCCTGGAATATGTAGGCAAGTAATAAAGTCCGCTACTCTACACATAGCAGTTATTTTGCTTTAAGTGGCGTTAACAATCACTTTAATTCAAACACAGCACTGGGTTGGTTTAGATTAAAAGTAAAATGAGTTTATTAACAAAAAGGATTTTAAGTGAGTTTCTGCATAAGGGATAAAGTCAGAAATGGTTACAAGCAAATAAAAGTGAAAAACACTTTCTGGTGACTAAGACTTAAGAAAACTACAGTCTTGGTTCAAGGTAAGATTCTTACCATGCTTCCTACCAGCAAGATGGCTGATCATCCAATCGGTAAGGAGCTCCCACCAAGTCCAAAGTGCTTGGTTCCTTTGTCATCTTAGGTGAAAGGTAACTTGAGGTTCTGTGCCCCTCTCTTTTATAGTGCAATGAACTTTTGAAATGTATCTTTCTCAAAGTCCAGTGCCCCTGCTGTGAGGAAACGTGCCATGGAGTCTGATGGAGAAGATTCCATGCAGGTTTCTTCCTTGCTGGTGCTTTCTACAATGCAAATTAATCTTTTCCTGCTGCCTCCGATATACTAGTGAATGGCCACTTGACTGGTTGCCAATTGTCTGTGATTGTGCTTGGATGGAGGTGTCAGCCTTTCCTTTGGAAAAAACCTGTTTACTCACTCCCCAGACTTGTCCCCAAACACATTTTAGTACCATGTTTCCTTCACATTTGTACAGTCCTTTGGGCATTTACTATACCTGCACCACATAAGAATATTAATGATCAGGTTGTTATGGTTTTCCAGTAACATCTTACACGACACCTAAGAGATACAGATTATGACATAAGTGAATTGGGCTACACTGAATTGGTCAGGCCAACAGAAACTCACCACCAGATACCCATGAGCCCCTTGCCCTCTGGCATTGGGATGCTGTTAGAGTCACAATAAGTTACATAGATGAAGTTATTATTTTAATAAGGGATCTAAGCCCTCATATTTTGGGGCATAAGCCGACCACTAACCGATGGCGGTTAAGAAGAAACTTCCTCTAAAGGGCATGTTATTCCATAACTGTATATTATGAGTTTTTGCATACCTTCCTCTGAAGTGTCTGGTACTGGTCACTCAGAGACAGGATATTAGATTGTCCATTGGGCTGTTCTAGTATAGTAATTCTGATGTCCCCAACAACCAGTCAAAACATTCTTTCATGAAAAATGTAATAAAATTGATAGACCTTGCATCATGTTCTTACGATCTACAAACTCAGACTCTGTCAGACCGTCAGGAAGATAAGTTCAGGTTTGTGAACTCTCTGCCAGAGTACGCTGCTCCTACTTCCTTTGAAGTAGAATTCCAGGGGCAGAATCATGAAGAGATCCACAGCTGACCTCAATTATTGGTATGGAACACAGGGAGAGAGGGCATTATAGTCAGGACTTAAAACATATAATGATTTACTGGTCCAAATCAGAACCTTGACCTCAGCTGGAAACAAATAGGAATCCGTTGCTGCTTTTGGAGCATGGGCGTAATGTGTTCCATGGAAGAATCTGCCAAGTAAGCAGGTAGCCACAATGTGGCAAGCAGGTTTCACGTGTGGAGAGCATTACAGCAAACCAAGGAGGAGGTGACCAAGGCATGGAAAACTGGTGGGTTCCACATCTTGAAGAAATTATTACAACCTCACCAGGGGCCCATCCAAAGTCTATTGTAGTCGATGAGAATCTTAGACTTCACTGGGCTTGAAGTGCATCCTTGGCTATCAATGCTATCTGGAAATCTCAGTGCAATCTTATTAATTATGCAAATTATTTTCAAATGACTTTTGCTTCATTATTTTTATGTTTGTTTGTTTCTTACAGTGTTGGCCAAGAAGACATGAAAAGGTACAGAAAACATACCCACAGCTTGTATGATATAGAATTAATTTAAGTATTTTAAATGCAGGCTTCCTCACCTCCCCCAAAAATATGCTGCTGCATCAGACTTACCTTGGACTGTATCTTCTCCAGTTTAAATCACAGAATTCTGTGACCTTATTTCAGCCGTTGTTGAACCAGCTTGAAGGGCAAGAGCACAAAGCTACATGGCTCTGTCTGTGCTAAATGGATTGTGATTGACAATCCAAAGATATAATAAGTATGTCTTGTGACTGGCACGACAGGAGAAAGCATTAATTTAAATTACAACTTGGGGCTTTGAAAGGCTTATTGAGCCATTCCATTCTCATTATGAGTTCCTTCCACTATTTGAGATTAAGTGATACCTTTACATGACAGTTTTATTTATTTAAATATGTACATTTATGGAGTTCTTCTATTAAGTGTTTGAAATGTCTGCAGGTCTTTTGCAGAGATGTATATGCAGCATGGGCCATAATTACCTTGGCAGGCTTAGAGCACTGATAGAAGATTATATTTTTAAAAGTAAAGTCTTCAAACTTTCCCAGGGCTTGGCAAGAAACCTATTCCTCTGTTGTATTTGGAGCAAGATCTGGGGAGATAGCCTGCAGCCAGAAGCACCAGTGTAGGCAGTAACTCTTAAATCTTAAAAGAAAATGCTTTTGACACTAACAGAGGAAAGGAGAGAGGAAGACAATTAGTGCTAGAGTACAAGAAACAGATGTTTAATCATTTGTTTTGCCTTGTGGCTGCCAATATACAATCTTATAATTAAAATACACCTAGAAATGGGTCATTTTCTATTAGTTCTCTAAGGCAGGCCTTTATCTTTTTAAGGGGCTACCTCTGAAGTGAGGTTATTTGAATTTTTCAAAATTGTTCTAAACTAGTAGTCAAGAATGATGATTTTTTTCTTTAACTGAAAAAAAATTTTTTTTTGCAGAAGTTTCTGATATGGCAGATGGCCTGTAGTGATCCAATAGGATGTAAAACTCTAGTTAGGTAGTCACTTGGCAATAAAACATGAGTTAGCCTGTGTTTCCATAGAGACATTAAATGTTTTCAATGCTGTCTTACTTTTGTCTCTTTCAAAATATGCATGATTAAAAAATAAGAAAAAGGTAATATAAAATAAAAAGCTTAGAACTCTGCGGACACGAAAGTTTAGAACTGTTTGATTAATCTTGCCTTTCTTAGGGATGTTATGTTTGTTAGCCTCATATAGCCTGAGGACAGAAGGAGTGAGTTTGCTGTTTTCTGGCTGAAGAGCAACTCAGTGACCTCAGCTATGAATGTGTCCGCCAGCTATTCTTATTGAGAGAGAGAGTGTGTGTGTCCGCCAGCTATTCTTATTTCTTTTAGAGTGGGGGTGTGTGTGAGAGAGACAGAGCGAGCCAGCTACTCTTATTCCTTTTAGTGTGTGTGTGTGTGTGTGTGTGAGAGAGAGAGAGAGAGAGAGAGAGAGAGAGAGAGAGAAAATGTGTCTGCTAGTTACTCTTACTCCTTTTAGGGGTGTGTGTGTGACGCACACCCACATGTAGGTGGTTGATGATGCTGTTGGGTAAAGTAGGGGCAATTTCTGGAATTAAGGAATTGGTCAGGTTGTAGTGATATGGGGTGAAATCCTGCCCCCAGTGAAGTCAATGGCAAAACTGCCATTGGGATAGTTGGAGCCAAGATTTCACCTGCTGTTTTCCTATTTTAATATGGTTAAAAAATACATTTTGTTGTGAGGCTTTTGGCTTTTGTAAGCTTATTTATAAGTGACTATCAAGAAAAATTCACTCAGTGTCCCCAGGACCCTATTTTCCACTTTTGTGAAAAAGAAGCCTTGAATTTTGAGATGCTGCCATTAGTTTGCATTATACTGTGACACGTTAGTTGCTCAAATACCATGGTGATGGGAATTATATAAAAACCTGGACAGATAGACCAGGTGTAAACTGGTGTGGGAAGGGGGAGGGGCTAGATGTGGAGACTGAGGATTCATGGGAAATTTTGGCCCTAACTTCCAAATACAGACTGTCCTCGTTTCACACAAGAATGCTTAACAGTGTCACCACAGTTGACAGATTTGCCATGTGGCCACTGGCTACTGGGGCATCACTTTAAGACTAGCTAATGCTATGGTTCCTCTTCCCAAAAGGCTCTCTTGCATGGGGTAGCACAGGGAAGCCGTTTTAGTATGCTGATAACATCCAACTGTATGGCTCTCTTGTCTTGCTTGGATGGCATTGTGGTTCAGCGCCTCAGCCACTGTTCAGTTCAGACAGGGCTGTGGATGAGAACGAGCTAGCTGAAGCTCAGCTCATCAGAAATGGAGGTGAGGATTGTGGTTGGGGGAAGCTGCAGAAGAGATAGCAGATCAACCTCTTTGCTTCACTCATCACCAAAGTTCAGGACTTAGGGAGTGATTTTAGACTGCCAGCTGTTGTTAGAGGATCATACTGCGGCAGTAACTAAGGTGGCTTTTTATATTCTGTGCCTAGCCAGGATGTTGCGACTTTTATTTTTGGATGTGGATTTTACTATTGCTAGCCATGCCTTTGCCACCTGCAATATGCTCTGGGGGGCTACCACTTAAAACCCTTCAGAGACTGATGCCAGCGCAGAACACAGCAGTTCACTTACTGAGCAGGGCATCTTGCTGGGAGCACATAACACTAGAATTCCAGGATCTTGGCTGGTTGCCTATCGGTCTCAGAGTGAAGTTTAAGGTATTAGTTCTGACCTATAGAGCCCTAAATGGCTTGGAACCTGCCTACCTGAGGGACCTCATCTCTCCTATGACATACTGCCATAGCTGTGATCAGCAGAGGCTCTCAAGTTTGATTTCTCAGGGGCTGCTGGTACTGTTTTCTCTGCAAGGCCCCCAGGACTCTAACTGGTTTCCCACCTTGGTCTGAAATTGCTCAAACTTCAGAACCTTCCAGTCACACTGCAAAAGCCACCCATTTGACACAGTTTGTTGGAAAAGATGAGGGTATGTCCCTTGGGAGAGAAGTGAAAGGGGCTTTTCTGTTTTGATTTACTGGCTGGTTGAGTTAGCTTGTTCCCCTTTTACAATTATTTAATGTTGCTGGATGGTCATCATTTTGTAACTGTAACTATAAGTAATTAGGAAACCTAGAGCTTTTTCTGAGAGTGTTTATTAGTACAGCTAAATAATAATTAATAAATAATGCTGCTCCAAGCATCACTAAATAACTAGAATATTTGACACAGAAGGAGAACATATGCTAAGAGCGTCTGTTCCCTGGTTCTTCCATTCCCTGACCTCTGTCCCTATGTATGGTCCATCTGCCACATGGAATTTTTGTGCAGGTGTCATTAGCAACTACATAGATATTTGTGTGTGTCGGGATATCCCATGTGCCGTCTTTTTCCTGCCTGCACTTGCACTTCCTGCATTTTTCTTTGATTTGCCTCTCCAAAGTCCCCATCAAATTAAGCAATGACAAGTGGAGAGGAGCACTTAGGTTGGAGTCATGTAATAGCCCTGCTCCTTGCTCTGCAAATGATCCATATGAGTCAGGCTAGTGCAACAATTTTGTGTAAACTTTTTTCAAAAATGGGTGAAGATGAATTCGGGCATCTCACATAATTTTGCTGCTGGGGAAGAGAAGAGTAGTTTTTATTTTATTTTATATTAAATTTTTTTTCTTACTTTTAAGCATGAAATCAATCCATGTTGTTTGTGATTTACAGTGTTACACAAGCAAATGTCACTTTAATGTTGGAACAGAATTGTGTAGCTACCTTTGTGTTCTCTGGCTTCACTCATAAACTCACACTGTCATCAGGCCAAGAATCCCCAGGCTCTGAAGGAGATGGACAGCTCCTAAGTGGCCAAACCTGTTCTTGTTAATCCTCTCCACAAAGACAGCTGCTACTTCATTTCAATGTGATTCATTTGCTTATCCTCCACACTGCAGAGTCTACAGTTCATTTCCAACCTCTTTTGCAGAGCTGCTGCTGTTGGCAATAGCAATCTGAAGGAATCACTCGCACGCGCACACATATGCACTTACTGAGTGTGCTCTGTAGTATTTAAATCCGTTGTGTAATAATTTGCTAACTTACTAGTAAGGCATCTACTATCTCCAGTGAGATCTTGAGGAGCCTTCACTCCCATTGACTTCAGCAAAGGCCCTCAGCTTCCTGCACAACAGAACCCCTAATTACTTCCACTTGAAGATACTTTAATAGCATTTCCATCTTGGGGGATGTCTAACAACCCGTGAGTGGGCAACTGCAGCTTGAGAAATCTTTAGGTTTGGGGATTTTTAAAAAAAATATTCTGCAGCGTTCAGTGTTGTACCTTGCCTGCACACCAGCTGGAGATCTGAATGTCAATAGATGCCTCAGAGCCTTACACAGTGAATTGACTCCTTGGCCTGTTCCCACTCCACCCATTCTTTACCTTAACTTTGTGCCAGGGCTGTCTTTTAAGTACTTGTTTATCTCATTGTGTTGTGTTTCACTATCACTCCTATTTCAATAGTTTCCTTGTTCACTGTGGCAGCTCTTAATGCAGATATGGCATGTCTTTATTCTTACTGCTAAATTCCCTGTATCATAGACTAGATGTATAAATGGGAGCACTATGACGTGTTTAGGACATTATTTCCTGTGCTTTTTGTTACTTACACATTTTAGCCCATCTTTGCAGTCTTCCCCAGTTATTAGCTGGCACAGTTTTCAGCAGCCTTCAGGCTACATGAATCTCTGTTGTGAGACTAGTCCAGTGCTGAGTCAGCCAAGGATCAGGGTGCTGCAAAAGTAACTTAAAGCAATCTTTGCACTCACCCCATCTGGTCTAGTGCTCAGTACAACCCAGCAAGACTAAAGAATGTGGTTTTCTATCTCTTTTTCCTGTGCATTTCATTTCTGCCTCATGTTTGTTCTGTTTCTCTCAGTTGGAAACATGGTGAACCTGCACCATGTGACCAACAAGTGCTCCACGGAGCACCACTGGTCCATGGATCAGAGGTGAGGAATCTCTGTCCTGTCTGATGTATTCCTAGCACTTGCTTATTGGAGATCTTTTTTCCAATTACAAAAGAGGATTAGCCCAGAAGGAGTTGGAAACATTAACTCATGATTGATTTTACATTTTCCAGTATCATGTATCTGCCATTTATTAAAAAGTTTAAGGGTGAAATCTGAAGCCAGGTGGTCCTATTAGTTTTTTAAAGCAACACTCCCCATCAGAATCAAAATCAATGGAGATTTTGGATGCCATCAGTTTTAACGTAGGTTTTGGCCACTGGATAGGAGTATCCTTGCTTTTATCCTACTTTTTATAAATCTGGATAGGAGCCCAAATTTCTCAGTGGTTATCGTAATACTTTTGCTGGAATGAACTGATGATTCATGTCCATTCATCCAGTGCCTTAAAAGTGTGGAAATAAGGGGAAAGAATTGTGTGTTCCTTTCAACCTTCATATTGCCTACAATGCTATCAATGACACTCACCAACGTTCCCTGAGGCTTTCATTCCCAGCTCCAACAGATACTCAAAAAGCAATATCTACCCCAACTTCATCAAACGTGGACTCTAACACAAACCATTAACAGTTACCTCATACACCTTTGTATCAATAGATCAGCACACCTGACTCACACATTACATGAATTTGGGAAATTATTCTGCCTTAGCAGTGCTGAGGTCCCCACCAGACTCGCACTCCATCACTACCCATCTCCCATTTCTTTATGGTCAGGGGAAGAAAAGATGGGTCTTGCAATGCACATGGAAATTAATAAATTCAGGTCACTACAGACCAAAGGGAAGACATGCTTTCGAAAGGCTCATGTACCTAATGAAGAATACCCTGCCAGCAGCCCCTTGCTCTTATGCTAATGAGGCTTCAACTCACGTGCCTCCAATACTGCAACTGTGGCAATAGAGCATGGGGAGATAAGTATTCTATAAGTATTAGGGGGAGGGATAGCTCAGTGGTTTGAGCATTGGCCTGCTAAACCCACATTTGTGAGTTCAATCCTTGAGGGGGGTCACTTAGGGATCTGGGGCAAAATCAATACTTGGTCCTGCTAGTGAAAGCAGGGGGCTGGACTCGATGACCTTTCAAGGTCCCTTCCAGTTCTAGGAGATAGGATATCTCCATTAATTTTATATTTATTTATTTTAATTTATATTCTCTTGTCAAATGCTTTCTCCAGCATCTAAGGAAATAGCCTGGAGAGGCTGCTCTGCATCCTTCACACTGCACATTAGATTCACCAAGCATCATAACACCAGCTGAGCCGTCATCCCACCCGAGAAGGATGAGCAATAGCCTTCACAATGTTTGCAAGTCTTTGGGCCAACTTTTCTTTTTTTAAAAAAAAAACGTTGTTTATGTCATCTTAAACTATTTACATATGAATTGCTGCTAATGAGGACTCGCACACTTGGCTTTCCAGCAGACTTGCAACAAGACAAAAATTAAGGATACAATTATAGTATGTAGTATGGCAGAGTAGTACGCAGAGCACTAAATGGTTTTTGGGTAAACGAAGTCAGCTGCTGTTCATGAGTGGGATGCAGACCAGTTAGGGGTTGTTGGGCTTTATTTTTATGATTACTTGAGAATTTTAAAAATAGCAAATTTAACAGGCCTATAGATTCTGTTGCAACTTTTCTGATTAATGTGAACCTCAAGATTAGATGCTAAATTATTCTCCATAAAAGGAACTGTTCTGGAATTTTCTGAATGATATTTTAGTCTATGTCTTTATATTCATACTAATCAGAGGATTATGGACTGTAATTTAATTATTGCAAATGGTCCATCATTGGGTTTTTTGGTGGGGAGAGAGTTAAGAAAAATCTAGGCTGCAATTAATGCTGAAATGAAACCCTTTTCCTCTACATCTCTAAAAACATTTCAGTAGATTAGGAGCCAGATGAGACTGAAAGAGCTTATAAAATTCTATTAGAAAGTCATCTTCACCCAGAGCTTTTCCAGAGCCCAGAGATTTTATGGCTTCTTTTTATTTTTTCCTCGGCTATGGGACTACCTAACTGCTCTAATTTCCTGAGGAATTATAGGTATTTCCATTTTATTTAAGAGACCTTGAGTCTGTTCAGATGTGGCAACTGACTTAGATTAATTATGTAGGTTTTTAGAACTCATGAGACATCACTGAGGTCCAGAGGTTTTATAACTCATGCACCAGATGACCAAGCAGAGAGATGATATTACACACTGTGCTTTCTTTTTCTTAAACTGCACTGCCAGCAGCTTCCTGGCCATTTCTCTGTGCTCACAGTTTCTCTGTCATAATAGGGAAAGACCACATCCACCATTTTGTCAGCAAAGGAATCCTTGCTTTCACTCCTCAAGTAAGTACAACTACAATGTAATTTTGTGTCTGGATTCCAGTGAGCAACAGAACACCCACCTCAATATCACTTCCACATAGCCACTTCTATAGATTACTCAAGCTCCTTTGGTGAGTAATTTGAATGAATGAGGATGCATAGTGAGCTCTCACTGGAATTCAGAAGCTCTCACATATCACGGCGATTGATGTGGTATAAGAGTACCCACTTTATCAGAAATTCAGTTGAATGGGGCCAGATTGATGTATTACCTTACTCCACTAATCTCATTGACTGATTATAAAGTACTATTCAATGCAATGAAGGGTATCAGTCTGGCCTATAGAAATGTACTTACCTACTTCACAATGAAAGAATTGGGTGGGAAGTGGAAAATTTTGACAGAGGGAAAAACAGAGCAGAGAATGGGTAGGAAAAATTCTAATAGAACAATAAATACTGTGAGACAAAGTCATCCCTCATGTATTACTTCACTGAAGCCCAGATTATATTCCATATGCAGGCCACATATTTGTGCCAGGTTAGCATTTGGAAAGGAAGATGGTTCTATTTCTAATACATTGGCCACAAGCTTCCACAAGTTTTGCTAACAACATGTTTGTAATGAATCATCATTGGGGCAAGAGGAGAGAAATGGTCTGAGGAAGTCTGAGGAAAAAATAAATATTGTGCACTCAAACTAGTTGAAGAAATGAGCTATGCATTCAGGGGAATACAGTGGGGCTGAGGATTCTACTCCTCCCTACTAGCCCTTTTAAAGCTGCTCTGAAGCTACATCTGAAAGATAAGCGAGAAGTAGTGGACATGGCCAGTTTCTGCTTCCCCTGGTATGTTGAAATAGTGGATCCATGCCAGGTGCAGACCCACTGGACATACCACTACTATACCAGCTTAGAATCCCTCTTTCTTTGTGCTCCTATACATACTGTCACTCCAGATCCACAAGGGTAGAGCGGAGTCACTTTGTTTCCAGGCCTTTGTGCTGATGTGTTTTGAGGCCTTGAGTGCCTATAAAGGAAGGATTTGACCTTTGAACTCGAGTCTTGCATGAGCAAATGGAAACAAGCGATTCAAGGTCCATCATCTCCCCTTGTAAGCATACAATCACCTTTTAGATATTTAATTATTTTTCAGTAGGTCATGTCACTTTCTGAATAATTAAATATTTACTACCTGTAGATTACTAAGCAATTCAAAGAGAGACTACAATACAACTCAACAGCAAGGGGTGACCAGGCAAATCATTAATACCAGTATATTAACTTGTGTAAAATTAGCTGACATGAAATCAATTCCATGTTCACTTGTTAAATTGTGTTCCCCTTCAGTACATTTAATCTAAAAAAAGAAAAAGGAGGAAAAGACAACTACAGTCCATAAATTATTTCTAAATAGTGTGCTATAGATTGATGGTAACTAACACTCTCAATTCTGTATTTATATTAAAATAACTGTTTCATATGCATACATACGTATTATAGCAATTAGACCAGCCAAAAAAATAAATTTGATGTAGATAATAAATTAATGCCTATTTTACCATTCATTAACATCTTCTCTTTGCTAGGAAATGCCTTTTTTTTATTCCACGCTTTATAAGATTAATGCAACTACACAATATAACCGTATAATTTAGCTATATAGACTTCTAAATACCTAGAACCCAGACATGAGCAATGAAACAGAAGTCTAGGCTATAATACACTTAAATCAATAATAAACCACTCATTCTAACCAGAATTCCACAGAGAACAAAAAATTAACGTCAAAGTTAAATCTTTCTAGCTACTGACACTTATTTGGCTAGATTCAGTCCCCTGTGAAACTCCATTAACTTCAATGGATTTAAACCAGGAAGAATATGGGATAAAATTTTCAAAGGCACCTAAATGATTTAGGAGCCCAAGCCCTTGATCTATTCAGCATTAAGATTAGTAAAGCCAGGAATGGTTTAAGAAATGGCCAATGGAATTGTTTTTCACTTCCATATTTCTGCTTTGAATCCAGACCATGTTGTCAGTGACTGAAAGTTATTACCATCTGTTGGCTGTTCAGTGTCTCATGTGAAATGAGTTGGTGGTCTCATTCCCATTCCTAATCGACAAGAGACAAATAAAAAAAAAATCATCACGGTTGGCATTCATTGGTGTAGTCGCAATAGAGAGGCCTGAATAAGTGGAGAATGAACTACCCCCTAACCTTTCGGCTATGTCTGCACTTCGAGCTTGGGGTGTGATTCCCAGCTCATGTAGATGTACTTGCACTAGCTCTTAATGAGCAGTGGTGAGCAACAACTCAGGCTAGCCACCCTGAGTACAACCCTGCCTGGAATTCGTGGGTATGTACTCGGCAGAGCTACCCCATGGCGCTGCTCACCACTGCCTGTGCTACCACAGCTACGCTACTACTGTTAGCATGCTAGCTCGATGACAGCTAGCATGAGTATGTCTATGGGAGCTGATAATCTACGTGTCTAGCTCCCAGTGTAGATGTGGCCTTAGAAGTGGTGCCCGCAGCACAGGCATTTTGGCACAGCATTCTGTGAAAAGCTTGCTCTGCTGCTGCTAGTGCTACAGTTGTTCTGTTGATCAATAGAGAGGAAATCAGTCTGCCAAATAACTTGGGCCAAATCCTGCAGCCTTTATTCACATGGAGTAAAGGCTGCAAGATAGAACCTAAACAATCCATACTGGAAAAAATTACTAGAGTGTAAGAAAAGAAAATGCTTGATACTTATTTGGAGCATAGCATAGGACACACATTTTCAAGGCCACACTCTGGCTGGGCCTTTGTCACAGATCTGGTCAGAATCTCCCTGTCAGCAGCCCACCACTTTGCCATGGGGGAATCCCAGCCTCTGGATACTCAGGTGTTTTAAGCCTCTGGATTCTGAACAGACCCCAGGCACTGTCCTACGCTTGGGATTCCTAGGCATACTGTCAGAGAGACGACTCTGTTTAGTACCCCCTCCTGACAGCTGCGATCACACAGTCTAGTTACCCAGCCCCTGCTACCAATGCTGATCCATCAAATTCCTCTGTAGCTTAAACACCCCCTCTTCCAAAATCCCATCAAAGGTGTCAGCCTTCTGGGTTATGGTTTAGTTCTCTCAGGGGGCATGTGGTATCTGAGGCATGTAACAGACAGACACTTTGCACAGAACCAAACACATTATTGCTCTTTACTTAATCACCCCAGAAATACACAGATTCATACAAAGAAAAACAAAAACAAACCCTGCACACATTTCCTCTCACTATATCTTGGGAGTCCTTTGGGATCTCTGTTCAGGTAGGTAGGAAGGGTTTTCCCCCCTGGTTCATCCAGCTCCTGCAGCAGCTTCTCTCATCTTAAGATAGTGAAAAATGGCCAGGGAAAGAGGAGAAGTGGTGGCCAGCACATCCCTCGGCCCGTGCCGCTTCCCGCAGCCCCCATTGGCCTGGAGCGGCGAACCGTGGCCAGTGGAAGCCACGATCGGCCGAACCTGCGGACACAGCAGGTAAACAAACCGGCCTGGCCCGCCAGGTGCTTACCCTGGTGGGCTGCGTGCCAAAGGTTGCCGATCCCTGTCCCAGATATTTATCAGGTGACTTCATTGCTAGGCAAGCTCTCCCCTGATAAATTAGTTCTCCTGGTTGGGACCCAGTGTTTCGTCTACAGCAGTTTCAATGGTTGGGCACTTAAGTCAATGACCCTCTTCTGTTATTCTTTTGCCATTTGCTTTTGGAATTTTAATCCAACACAGAGGTAATAGGAAAACAAAGAAGGTAAAGAACCCCAAATCCAAAATAGAGTCTGCAGTCTGGTAAAGATATATAGAAAGAATTGATAATGTCACATAGAATTCATAAATTGTACAGACAGTTTCCCTACATTGTTATAGGACCCTACACTGGAAAAGAATTACTGTACGGTAAGAAAATACTTGACACTTTTTTAGAGCATTTACAAAGCAACATTCTGGCTGGGTCTTTTTGATGATTCTGTACCTGTACATCAGCTCCTAGCATTGGCCTTATCAACAACAACCGCAACGACGTAAACCCAACCAACCAACCAACCTATGCCCCTTATAATAAATGGGGGGATGAGAAAGTGAATTAAGAGACCGAGATAATAAGGGCAGCCAGAGACAGTAAGAGGAGAAAGGTGATTAGATTTAAACTATCCCCTGCCCTTTATCATTTATAATTCTAAATTCCAAACTGTTCAATATTCCGGTTTTGGAACCCTCTTCCCATTTTCATATCATTCACAGAGTGTATTAGGCACTTCCCAGACATAGAAATAGACAATGTCCCTGTCCTACTGAGTTGACTATTTAAATTATTAAACATACTCAAATATGAATAAGCCAGAGCAGGAGGTGCATCAGTAGGCTATTGGTGAGTGAAGACATTAGTCAAATGTAGCAGAGGCATTTACCAGTACCCTGATAATACATACACGGTTATTGTTTATTGCTATAATACAAGTAGAACTCGGGGGTTCTCTTCCCACTTCTGCTATTGACTTTGTGCAAATAATATAACCATTCTGAGTCTCAGTTTATCCCTCTATAATGCAATGCACATGATAATACCTCACAAGCTTGTTGTGAGGCTTAACATTTGCAAAGCAATTCAGTGCCTTCCATCGAGTTTCTCATTAAGTGTAAAGTATCTCTAGGGAAAGGCAGCTGATAAAATAGATTCATATGTACCATAATGAATCCGCAGAAAGGCCGAGCTTAGTTTGGAGATGGATGTGGAAAGATTAAATTCAGTCATTGATGGCAACATCGTTTGGCTCCTTCTGTAGGTGCACAAGGAAGAAGTGTTCCATTTCCTCTGCTTAAGGGGAACGGCAAAGAGAAACCCATTATGGAGGGTCTCCTTGCCCCCTGTCCCTACTTCTCTGCAAGGGAGAGGGGATGGTATGAGCAGCTCAGGGATGTGGCCAACTAGGACAAGCGCAGCACAGATCCACTGCCCCCAAATATTGCACAGGGTGCACAGTGTGCAGTAGCAACTACTGTCTCCATGCTACAGCATCAGCCACAGCCCCCGTGGTGATGCTGTTTTCCCCACCCCGTCCTTGCACAGGACACACAGCACAGAGCCTCTTTACTCAGGAGAATTTGGCCTGGAGCGCCAAGTGAAGGGAAGGAAGAAACATGACTTTTTTTTCCAGTAGTTGTATCGTGGTTTGAATATGACTCAGCTCTGGAGAGTCCATAAGGATAATGTGAGTTGTGCTTTGTTAGCAATTAGGTTAATGTGTAGAAATATAAGACTGGTGGCTTTATCTGTTTAATTGTTTGGTGCTGCCGAGAGCAACCATAAGCATAGTTCACTGGTGCATGAAGGAAGTAAAGAGTGACATCACTACTCACTGTTACAATCCTCACATTTAAATACACGGAGTTCAGCATCCTAGCTGGGGCAGTAAACCAGTTTCATGGTTATCTGAGTGACTCAATGATAATTGTTCTCCATATTAGGGTTTAAAACCTCCCTTCACTGAAAGCAATAGAGAAGAAAGAGGTGGGTTAACACTGAAACTTAGCAGTCCATTTGTGTTTGTTAAATGTACCCCAGACTACGTTGGGCAGTGTCCTTTGCCTCCGTTTCTCACCTTGTGGCGTGAGAGTCTAAGGGCTTGTCTACATGGCACTTTACAGCGCTGCAACTTTCTCGCTCAGGGGTGTGAAAAAAACACCCCCCTGAGCGCTGCAAGTTTCAGCGCTGTCAAGTGCCAGGGTAGACAGTGCACCAGCACTGGGAGCTTGTGGCAGTGCTTTTTTTAGAGCGCTGGGAGAGCTCTCTCATAGTGTTGCACCGTGACCACACACGCCATGTTAAAGCGCTGCCACGGTTTAACGTTGCCAGTGAAGACGTGCCTTAACAAACAAATGTCCCTTTAACACACCACTCCCCTCTCCCTCCACTGCACCCTGCTCACAGCGGCTGTCCTTGCTCAGCGAAGACCCAGAGTTCGGATGTGCATTTCACATGAGTTCACCTCCTACCTGGGGGAAGAAACTTCAAGCAATGCCTCAGCTCTGCTGCCAACGTAACTGGCTCACACCCCTGAGTGACATATGTTGACTTAAGCTGTAGTATAGCCATAGCCTTTGGTTGTTCATGTAAATATAGTCTAGTCCTGAAGCCTCCCCCGCAGCTCATCATTAGCCGTCAGGGGAGAGCTCATTCAGACCCTGTTTACATTTGCGATGCCCTCAGCTGAACTAGGGTAAATGATCTCGATCTAAGATGTGGCTTTTTTAGTGTTTTGCCAGACACAAAAAAAAGGATAATTTGATATGCTTTTAAAATCTTCTCTCCCCAGGTCCATTCTTGAGAATACAGTAGTTGAAACAGATTTACAATAGTGTAATTGAGAACTAATTTTGGCCCAGCATCTGCATCAAGGAGTGGAGATAACATCCTCTGTCACAAAGATTTGCTTGGGGAGCTCATGACAATTGCTAGGCTGCTGGTGTGCTGAGACCACAGCTTGTCATGCTGACCAATATTGTCTCTTGGTTTTCTTGTATTCCCCTGTCTGTCTGTCTCCATCTGTTGTCTCTTATGCTTAGGTTGTAAGCTCTTTGGGGGCAAGGACAGTCTTTTTGTTGTGTTTGTACAGCACCTACCACAATGGGGTCCTGGCTCATGACTGGAGCTCTGAGGCTCTACAGTAATACATTTATTATTATTTGTGTTAAATTAGTGTTTAAACCCTGCTGTGTCTGGCATAGGCCATCAATCTTAAGTGTAAAATAAGGACAAGACAGTGAATAAGGGCAGTCAATGAACATGGAGGGGTTTCCCAAACTGAGTAAGGTCATATCAGTATCTGTTTTATCATCATTATCAAGCAGGGGCTTTGCCTATTCCCCCTGCCCCTTCCTCATGCACTTACTTAATGAGAGGACTATCCAGGGCACAGCTCCCATGCGTTGCACAGGACCTGGACCCAAGATCTGGGTAGCGCTAGAGCAGCGGGATGAAATGAGGCCTTAGATCCCTTTACTGCCCTGATTAGCCACATTGGGGCTAGTCACAATATAGCCCTTAGGTTATATGCTTTTGGGGTGCGGGGATCCATCTGTATCTGTATTTTAAAGCACCATGCACATTTATGGTGCTACCTTCTTTGAGTCATAAATCATGAAAAAGCAATAAATATCTTTTTAGAAATAAACCTGCTGCCAGCTTCTTTGCCCACCTCTCTCTTTCCTGGTCTAGAGAACAGCTCTGTTCAGGCAGCTACTTGGTGTCACCCAAGGTCCTGCACTTTCATCCTCATCATCCTAATGAGGAATTTTTACCAGCTGGATCCCACTCCTACTGCAATCTCTGTAATGAGGACAAACACATGGGGACCTCACTCCTCAGCTCAGGGAGAGAATTTTATTTCATTCCTCAAATCAAACCAAATTAAAGGGCTGGAGAGTGAGAGGTAACGAAGGTGGAAGGAAAGGATTAAATGTTGTCCTTGCGTGTGAGCATGTACCACACCCTTTGGTTTGGGCTCTTTTTTATCTGCATAAGTGTTAGCTGACAGCAGATGGATCTAATGTGTGTCTAACATAACTGCTTTCACTGGGAATTATCCACATTGTTCTATATTTTCATTCTGATTACTTGTTCTGTTTTTTTTTTTTTTTTTTTTTTTTTTTTTTCTTTCTTGTTTGTTTTTTTGTTTTTTTTTTTTTTTGGCTATATTTTAGTCACAGCTGGTTGGGTGTTTTTTGTGTGGTTTTTTTTGGTGTTTGACTTCTTAACGTCAGAACGCGTTGGCAGAAGTGAAATTTTAAAAATACATATTCTAAATATGCTCCGTCCATTCTCTCCCTCAGGAATTTGATTGGCAGAAATCAGAAGGTAAAAGCAGAGCTTGTCAGTCATTTCTAAGTCCTTAATATGGAAATGGCCACCTACATTTTACAGCACAGTTTGTGCCATTATGTTGAAAGTGCCTGTGCATGCTGAAATACACCTGAAGGCCCATCCTCTTTTTGTTTTCCGATTTAGGCCATCTGTTGAGAATGAACAGCGCAGTGTGTGTGCACGTACAGTTGTCTTCTGCACATGCCTCTCAGACATCTTTGTAAATTTACCTCCAGGAAATATAAAGAGCAAACAGGAGTTCATAGGCCTGGGTGCTGGTACCCATGTGCAGAGGAGGAGGCAGTTACTGGTGCCTGCTAAACACACCTTGCAGCTGATGGAAGTGGAAGCGGTGTGTGTCTTTGGCTATTAATAAGCAAATAGATATATTTCAAATATATCACCTTGGTTCCCTTTGGTTAAAAAGATTCGTGGGTATGCCAGATATTTAGATTGTTGTATAATCACATCTAAGAAGGGCCTTTACAGCTTTCCATTTTCAATCTATGCAGACAGCTTACTTAGAAAGCCAATATACTGGCACAGAGAAATGTGTCTGCTTCTGTCCATGCGGCTTAAGGCAAATGGAAGACCTATCCCCCACTACTTATTATATTGAAATTTGTATTGCCATTTGAGGTCAAAATGGCTTTCTGTGTTTTTGTCCCAGATGCCTTTGTCTATGACCTCTCAGAAAACAGACCGTTTGTTAGGAACTGACCAGAACTGTTGCTCTATCTGCACTAAAATAAGGAAAGGGCAAGTAGCCTGGGGATCGTATATGATTTAAAGGTGTATGTCCTTTGTAATCTTTATTTATAAGTATTTTAACATTTTATAATTTTAGATGTACTTTTATTGTAATACTTCTTTTTTTTTTTTTTTTTTTGCACATTGGCCCATGGCTAAATTGCTATTAATAAACTTTCCTTTGCTTTGTAGGTCTCGTCTGTAACATGTTGCATCAACTCTGCCTAACCAAAATGGCAGCTGTCCCTGCCCAGACTCCTAGACAATTATAGGTTTTTTACACAGAACATGAAATCGTAATGACACACACCATAACAATGGCACCAATTCTGGGCTGTGTTCTCATCTCTTTACAGTGCTCTAGCAACGTAGAAGGGCCAGAAAACAGCTGGATCTCATAATGTAGGAAGTCTTCCAGTACAGAGGCATTCCTCGAATGCCATAGGCCACTGTGACAGCGCTATGGTTGCTCTCCTTTTAGATCCAGCACAGAGATGGGAGGGGGATCTGTTAGGAGAAGGAGGGGATGTGACCATATCGCTCTGTGCTCTGGCAATTCTGGGCTGCCAAGCATTCCCTTTGGGACTGTGTAAGCTAGATGAGCTCCTTGTGCTGTTCTAGCTCCTACTGGGGCTGGTACTAGAGGGTCTCAGTAACCCATGAATCCAGGGGCATGCAAGGGTGACATAAAGCTACCTTCACCCTTTGCCTCACTACTCGGCCAGGCCTTCTGGGAGGCATAGCTAGCGCCTAGGTTTATGCAGAGGCATTTTGGTCAGGGTCAGGGCGCATGCACAGGCACTTTGTTCATCCTTTGGATGCTCTGGACATACACTGTACACTGTGGCCTACTGTGACACTGGCAGATCAGGTGCCAGCTCATGCCGAAGCCCCAGGTGCATTCACTTGTCTGTGAGTATAGATGAAAGTAATTGTTAAATGTATAAGAGGGTATTTGGTGTTTAAACGTCGTGAAAACTAGTGGGAT
The DNA here is from genome assembly GCF_002925995.2 of Terrapene triunguis. NCBI lineage: Eukaryota > Metazoa > Chordata > Testudines > Emydidae > Terrapene > Terrapene triunguis. The sequence goes on from NW_020664436.1 coordinate 45,615,544, forward strand.
GTTACATGCATTGCTTTTACAGCCGCTCCCCGACTTATGCAAGCGTTCCGTTCCGGAACACCTTGCGTAAGTCGAATTTTGCGTACGTCAGGAACGTATCGCTGACAATTATGCAAAAAAAAAAAAAAAAAAACTTACGGAACGTACGGAACTTTTTCCGTAAGTGCGGATTTCCATAAGTCGGGTTTGCATAACCCAGGGAGCGTCTGTACTTATCTGTATCCTGTAATAATGTAATTGCAAACATTTACATTGTAAATACCACTTTAATGAAATAACCAATCAGACAAGAAAGAAGCCTTGTGAAATGCAAATGAAGAACTGTAACAGAAAAGTGCTGATTTCAAAGCAAGTAGTCATGGTGTGTGATGATTGGAGGTCAAAGCTCAAAATGCATTCCTCACTCTCCCTCATCAAAGGAAAAGCACATGTGGGTAGTGACCCTGTCAGCTTGTTTTCTGTGAGAAGAAGCTATAGGTATGGACTCATGGAAAGATCCTGCATCTCTGCACTGTTTGGATTCTAGCAGGGCAGAATAACTGAACGAGAAGACAGAGATCCCCAGAGTTATTCTGGTTAACCCTAACAGACTTTTGGGAAACTGGCAGATTACTACATCTCTAGCACCATTTGGAATTACAAACTGTGACTCACCTGTACATATATTTTGTTTGCTTTAACCCCTCAGTAACTCTCACTTCCTTTTCTTAGCTAATAAACCTTTAGTTAGTTTACTATAGAATTGGCTGCCAGCATTGTCCTTGGTGTAAGATCTAGAGTACCAGCTGATCTGGGGTAAGTGATTGGTCTTTTGGAACTGGGGAGCAACCTGATGTCATGTGATTTTTGGTTTAAGTGACCTTTTATCACAAAGTCCAGCTGGCCTGGGTGGCAAGATAGGCTGGAGAGTCTAAGGGGACTGTCTGTGACTCCATGGTAAGACTGGCATAGTGATCCAGGAGTTCACATTTGTTACTGGCTTGGTGACAGGGCCGTAGCAACAAAGAACGTGGCCCCCTCCGAACGGTGGCCCCCTCCGAACATATGTCTGGGCGGGGCCCCTTACAATGCAGAAACTGGAATGCGGTATTTATTTTACCACTTTTAGGGGCCCCCTTCCTTGCGGGGCCCCCTCCGGTCGGAGGGTACGGAGGGCGCTCGCTACGCCTCTGCTTGGTGAAATCTAAGTATAGAACACACCACCAGTTTGAGGTGTCTGCCCCGTTCTCTGACAGTCTGCCCTGAGGTAGGCACGCAGTTGTGAGCGACTCCAGACAATGACACACCTAGTTCCAACATCACTAATTTTGGCTACCTACACTTGGCCCTGATTTTCAGAGGTTTGGAGCCCCCACAACTCTAGCTGACTTCCATGGGACCTATAGGCGCTCAGCAGCTTTGAAAATCAGGCCCTGGAAGTCTGAAGTTGGGTATCCAAAATTCGTTAATACCTTGAAAAATGTGGCCCAATATAACAAACATTTATTTCACAGTAAAAGTCGTCCTAACAATTAACTCAGCATTGTCCTACAATAGATTCAGTGCTCAGAAAAGCTGCCAAGCTCCTGGTGCCTAACTAAAGTCCTTTAGTAACCCACAGAACAGGAACAGCAAAGACAGCAGCAGTGTTCATCTCCATACCACCAATATGTCTCAACCCTGACATGGAGGGACCGCTAGTAGGAGGATTCAAGATTCCAAGGCAAGAAGAGACCATTGTGATCATCTAGTCGGACCTCTTGCATAACATAGAACTTCCCCAAAACACAGGATAGTTAAGCCCAGACACTAAATCAGTCCTTGGTCTTTCCATTGAAACAACCAGCTGTGGTGGTGTTTATGGTCTGTCCCAAATGCCAGTTTGCTAAGGAATGGGCTGGTTTATAGTATACAAATAAAAAGAACACAACTAAATCCAGCTGCATTAACATTTGCTGGAAAAGGGAATATTTATTCCATTTGTTTTGCTTCCAGTATTTGAACAACAAATTGCCTGTTTCCCTGCACTTGGGGGAAAAATCATAGCCAGTGAGGCTTAGATGCACGCCTTTTAATTCTGCAGAGAAAGCTATTTTTTTGGCTGTTACACTTGGTGTGTTTGGTGTTACTTATCAGAGAGAGCTGCCTCACACTTGAGCATCTCGGCTGTTTCCTGTAAAATGGCAAAACACATACATTAAAAAAAAATGAGGAGAGAGAAAAAGTGAAACTCACTTCAAACATGTTTTCGGAGGAGATGATTTAGCTGCAGTCTGGAGGCAAATTCTTGGCCTTGGAATAAGGCCTTAAAATCAACCACTCTGGGCTGTCACTAGGAAGCAGAGTGGACACACTGGTCCTTCTCATGGGTTTTAGGAGCCTACCTGCTGATTCTTTACTTGGAATATGACCCATGATGCTACTGCTACTTTTATTTATTCGTTGTGCAGTGAAGATATAGCAGCTGAGGTAATCTTTTCCAATGATCAAACGTGTCTTGTGGAAAGCCAATGCCAGATGGAAGGTTTGATATTTGTGTTCTGTGACAAAAGCCAACATGTTATAAGATGGACAATAAGAAGATGACAATCACCCTGGCTCAAGAGGTGAATTGGTTAAAAAAAGTGTCAGCATCCTCCAGTTACATTCAGTTTGACAAAACCACAGTGTTCCTCATTCACCACACCCATCTTTCCAGGACCTTCCCTTATTTTTCGGACATGGGATGTCATGACATATGTTTTAAGAGCAAAGATTTAATTACCACAAGGAATGTAGCTCCCCAGCTCATGGGCCTTGCAAAACAGTTTCTCCTTCAAGGAGTAGGTCTGGTCCTCCTCTTCTTCCCCCAGTTTAAGTGCCAGTGATTTGTATGTCCTTTCAAACTCCAAATCTGTATCCCTGATACACTTCTTGGCCGTACCTCATTAAATCCTTAAATTATGCACTGGGATCTGTTCTCTAGCTCCAGCACTTTCTAGTGAAAAGCTTTTCCTTGGCTGCCTTGCTTTGTCTCAGTTATTGTGCAGCCTGGATTGCTCCTTAAATCTTAAATCCAGTCTGAAGCCTCTGCCATCCAGGCAGCGAGTAACTGCAGGGTCAACTGAACTCTCTCATGGCAGAGATCATGCTAGCCATATTCTCTGACATTTCTTTGAGCAGTGGAAATACCTGCTCCTGCCTCATGCCTGGCCACATGGCTAAGATTCCATTCTTGGTGGTGTGTTTCTGCTCGTCTTGGCTTTTTCAGTAGTTTTTGCATGGCCTGAGACCTCTGCCAATGTCTTGTTGCTAGCCTGGTAAGTTTAGATGCTGTTAGGTGTGCTGGAGAGGCTTTGGGGGTGAGGGGCATTATATTTTAAAAAATTCTTTCCTCTCCAACACTGAGCAGGTGACGCCACAGTATGAGCGAGGCACCATGGTATCTGACAATTATTTTCCATCACCTGTAGCTATGTAACTCCTTGTGAAAAAGTGTTGTACTATCACAATGGCAGCATACCATGGCGTGGTAACAATGGTATTTCAAGATGTTACTCCAAAGTGGCACCATGGTGGGAAGAAGCCAGTTTGGTTTTGAGCCTCATGCCATGGCCCCTTCAACTTCGTAGCTCAGTTCCTACCTCAGCCTATTGTGCTTAGGTGTTGCAGTTGATATGGCCTTCGATCAGAGGGCTTCAAATCGGTGGGGGGACTCATTCAGGCCCACGATACAGCCCCTTTGCACTAATCTAGCAGCATGAAGGGGCTGCACTGCTGGCATAGGGGAATCCTTAGCAGCTGTAGAATCAGCTCAACTGGCTCTATGCATTCCCCTTCTGGCCCATTGTAGGGGTGTATTGGGGGTGTGCCTGGGGAGAGCGGACCTTGGCAATCCCCAGCTGGGGTAATAGCCCTTTGAGGGGCATTACTAGCTAGCATTAATTAGAGCAGCCCTCAGAGTAGCCTACGGGCTGGTCTATTTTATGCGAGGCATTGAAGCAACTCCCAGCAACCGAGGGTGTGTGGGGAGTGCAGATGTGGCATACAGTCTCTTTTTCCTTCCCCTCCACCAAGTCGTGTGCTCAGATGGACTCAGGATTGGAGCCAGAGAGTTTAACATACTAAATAAGCTGCAGAAGCCACAGCACATTGGGGTGAGTTAAGGACATACTTTCCAGCCATAATTCTGAGTTTTCTAGCTTTTGTCAGCTTAAGCCAGATTCTTAGTTATTTTAATGCAATTGTTTTGTGTGTGAATAATATAATATACTCTTTATGCCAAACCACAAGCCCTGGAACTAATATCTCATGAAAATGCTGAGAGCCCAAAGCTAATAGCTGTTATGCAGCAAATGGGGTGATGGCTAAAAAGTTACAGACTGATGTTATTCCCACTGTGGAGGTAAAATAAAATGTGACCAGTGACTGGTGCTGGGTGCTATCGAATGTATGTGATCAGTGATTGGGGAGGAAATACGATATTATTAGCTTAAAACAGACCATGTTATGGCCCATCATTCAAAAGTGTGTATAAAATGTGCCCCAAACCTTAGCTGGAGTACAGGGAATTGGAATTCAGGGCATTTGGGGGGATTTCCATCTGCTTGTCCTTTTAAGGAGGAGTTAAAAAAATGTTCATTTAAAATAACACTCTACCCACTGATGGGTTAATTCAGCTCAGCCTCACCCGTCACCATTGCTGCGGGCAATGATTCACTGGAGGGAGAACTCAGGATACCAAAAAGATGGATGGATCCTTTCGCCCAAGGTCAGTGGTTTTTGAGCGAGTCACGGAAGTGGTGAAGTCAGGCTCCCCAGCACACTACAGCCCCTGCCAGCTGGACAAGCAGCAGCAGTGGTGTCAGCTCAGGGGCAGGTGCTTGTTTGCCTTCCCAGCCAGCAAAAGTTTGTGGAGATGGAAACAGCAGCGAGTCATGAGAAGGGTAAGGGACTGAGGTGAAGAGAAGAAAAAACAGAAATTTAGTGTTCGTAAGTTTGTGTCACATTCATTCCAGTCTCAGAAATCAAGCCACGGGATGTCAGTGCAGCCTGTGAGAGTGCCAAGATTTCTTACAGGAATTACTATCTTTTCTCAAGAGCACATAAGATTCCCCACCTCCCACTCCCCTGAACATCTGATTTAGAAACCTCACATCGTGATGGGAAAACAAAGAGAAGGCAGCCCATAGAAAGGGGGATGCTTATTTAGAAATAAGAAATGAAGTGGGGCTATAGACAGTGATTGTGGGTCAACACCTTCCATAGAACTTTTTAGGGTGTACAAATGGTACAGGTAAAACAAGGGTTGAAACTGCTCACAGTAATGAATGCAATCCTTAACAGATTTGGGGCACTAGCTGTGTCTATGATTTATTGCCTACAAAAAAATCAGTGAGGAGAAAGGATACTCTCTAGAAACAAACTATTGATTATTTGCTTGTAACACAAAAGGGATTAGCTTCTGCAGAGCAGAAGAACTGATGTGTCATGTGCATTGTTTATTTTGCTCTAATCAGATTCACACCCCCTAACTCCCACTCTTAATAAAGCTTGTTTTACTACAGCTCCTGCGAGTTTATGCAGTTATTTGTGAATTTCAAGCACACCTTCCGAAAGAGGTGAAACACCTTTAACCTCAAGGGAAAGGCAGTGAAGGGAGAGTGTTTGGGACCACTGGGGATTCTATGGACTAAGGTGTCCTTTTGCAGTAATTGCACAGGAAATACCCAATGATAAGAACCAATTTCAAGAGGCTTAAGAGAAAAGAACCTTTCTGGAAACTGAAGTTTCAGCTTCTCAGTGCATTCTGGGGCATGGTCTTCCCCATTTGGGACTGTCCTAGATAATCTGCAATAGAACATCATGACTGACAGTAGTATCTGATTATGTTAATCAGAAAATAGACTCTCTCTGTTTTGTCCTTGCTCCCTACACAACCTTGAGACCATGGGGAAACCACACTGGCACAGCTGGATTCCAAATAACCTCATTTATTAACTATGTACAAATATGCAAGCCCTAGCTACCTAAGTACACTGCTGCTCTGGCAGGGTTCTGATATCTTCTGCCACAGAAGACAGGGAAGCCCATTAGATAATCCCACACTATTAAAAGAGATATCACCCTATTTTACAACATTGATCCATATTCCATGGATTTGCCTGCATTTTTATATGCAAGTTGAAAAAGAATTTTTTTATTTTTTTTTTTAAACAGCCACTTATTATATTTTCTAGACACTGAAGAAATTTGTAAACAAATGTCTTGGTCTGCTATTTTTCTAGCCACTTTGCTTTAAAAAAAACAAACCCACACACAGTATATGCAATAGTTGTGGCTTTTGAAATCAATCTGTCAAAGTTCTGAAGAACCAAATAAGGTGGGACGGAAGTAGAAAAAAGTTTGGAAGATCACCGTTTGAGGTCTGGATGGCTGTGAGTGCAGCATTCTGTGATAGTGCCCCTGCCCACGTAAGTACTTTGGAAGCTTGTACACTTGCCCAGGTGAAGTCTTTGAAGTCTCACTGCCAAACCATGTCACTCAGAAGTGAACCTCTGTCTCTGCATCAGACCAGTCACCAGACAGAGTAAGTATTACTGTCCTGACCGGCCTTGTACAAAAGAGAAGCAAAATTAATAATTAATTCAATGATAGTTTTGTTGCCTAAATTAGAACTGAGTATGCACTTTAGCATTAGGCCCTTAATGTCTAATTCTTCCATTTATTTAAGGGTTTTCTTCAGAAAATGAGTGCTTTCCCTGTAATACATACAGAAGTCAGATTTCTGTGGGGAGTACTTGGTTCTGTGATTTCAGAAGATATTCTGCACCCAGCAATTTCTATGGACCCCCACACATACTTATGGGCTTGCCATTGTGAAAATATTCTTCTGATATATACAAATAGCTCCTTCCATGACAGAGTTATCAGATGCACACATTGAGGATAAGAATCTCTTGAGTTTGGTCAGCTTCTTCCCAGTGAAGGATTATTATAATTTTCTGTTGATCTCATTATTCAGTAACTGCATATTGTAGGATCAAATAAACACATGTAATAGGTATCGTTCATTCTCAACCCAGATCACCTGGGTGATTTGATACATGTATTTTTCCAAGGCCATCATTTACAGTACTGTCATTTGCACGTGCATACTTATTTATTTTTAGTGAATTCAGTGGCTAGGAAGGGTATTAGGTTGATTGTTTGCTGGCTACATAAAGGATTTTAATCTTTGTGGTTATCAAACATGCCACTCATCCAGAAGGAGCCCCAAAATGCTTTGCAAACTTTGGATCAAATCCTGAGAGGAACTGAGTGCCTGCTGGGCATCTGCAACTCCCATTCCAGTAAGTATGCTCTGCAAGCCCTCATCCTCTCTCAAGAATTGGCCCTTTATATTGTATTACCTCCATAACAACTACATCAAAGGAAGGTTAAGGTTGCAAAGTCAAGCAATCAAAAGTTAAGGAATTAATGGTCTTTGACACCTTAACTCAGCCCATTTGTGTGTACATTATGATTTTTTTTTTTAAACTAACGTGATCAGATATTATTTCCCACCCACCAACCCACCCACAAATGACTCCTGCTTCATTCAGTGAATGAGTAGTTAGTTCTTCAATATTTCTTCTTAGTCTCCTCATTTAATGGGCAGGCCCAGGCAATATTTACTGCACACCATGCACAAAACCTGTACAGAATATTAATTTCCTCCTGGGTGTTTCTGTGGTGCTCCCACCATAATATCCGAGAGATTCCCAAATGTTCACAATACCTGTGCTATTAAGGGGTATTATTATCCCCTTTTGACAGATGGGTAACTGAAGCACTGCCGAAGGCTATGCTCTATGGCCAATTTAAGAACCGCCTGCAATGCAAAGGAAGGTCAAAGCTCTGATACTGTGACAAAGTCAAGGAAGGCCTCAAGAAATTCAGCATCCCACTGACAACTGGGAAAATCCTGCCCACAATCATTCAGTTTGGAGAAGCTGGGTTAAGACTGGTGCAGTCACTGCAGGAAGCCATCAGAGAGCCCAGGCTGATGCCCAGAGATGAGCGAGGAAGCAGAATGTGCTCCAACCTCCAGCTGGCGAGTGGACCTGTAGCCACTGGGAAGGGTTGCCGCTCGTGCATCAGGCTCTTTTCCCATACTGTGGCTAAGTACCAATGACGGACCGACTTTGTCGTGCCTCCTTTCATCGGTCAAGATGTTGGACGGCCATATAACTGAAGCAGAGAGAGACTAAGGCCAAACTTGTCAAAAATGTCCACGAATTTTACTCCTGGGGGAATTCTGCACCAAAAAAAATTAAACAGCCAGGAAATCCCAAATCCCCTTCTTCTCTCCTCCTATCCACCCTGGCTCCTGCCCCCTCCCCTTCTGCTCTTCCCCACCTTATGGCTCCTGCAACTCCCCCTCACACCCATCTCATTCACCACTCATCTTTTATATTCTTATCAATGGGCTTCCTCCTTCTCCACTCTGCCTGGGCACCCGTACAGCGAGACATTGGCCTTGGCTACACTTGCAGCTGTACAGCGCTGCGAGGTAAACCTGTCTTCGTACAGCTGAGTAGGGAAAAGCGCTGCCCTGTCCACACTGACAGCTGCCAGCGCAGTGGTGTGGCCACACTTGCAACATTTGCAGCTGTGTTGGGAGCGGTGCATTATGGGCAGCTATCCCAGCATTCATGTGGCTGCAATGTGCTTTTCAAAATGGGGGGGTGGGGTGGAGTGTGACAGGGAGTGTGGGGGGAGAGAGAGTGCTTTTTGGAGCATGTCAGCTCTCTATTTTGCAAGTTCCGAACTCCCGGCCCCCTGCTCATTCATTTACTCTCTCAAAGCAAACAGCAAACTGTTTGCTTTTCTCTGTGGTATGAGCTTTGAAACCAGCACTTCCGCATTCCTGCAGCCTGTCACAACAATGGAGAGGATTGGCCACTTGACAAGGTGATTAGTACAGCGCTGCAAGCGTTTACACTCACACCTGTGAGTCGTAGCCACTCCGCTGCAGCTGTTATTCCTCTCAGAGATGTGGAGTACCTGCAGCCAGGGCCGGCTCCAGGCACCAGCCCACCAAGCTGGTGCTTGGGGCGGCACCTGGAGGGGGGCGGTGCGGCGCTCTGGCCCGAGAGCGGAGCCGCGGTGGGCTCGTCGCCCTCCCCCCGGCGCAGCCTCTGGCCGCCGGGGAGAGCGGAGCCCCGGCGGGGCTTGCCGCCCTCCCCTGCGGGGGGGGGTGGGGGCGGCGGGAGGCTTTTTTGCCTGGGGCGGCAAAAAAGCCAGAGCCGGCCCTGCCTGCAGCAGTGTACCCAGGGAGATACTGCGCTGTAAGTGCCCTGCCAGTGTGGACGGGGAGTGAGTTACAGCGCTGGGGGAGGCTTTACAGCGCTGTAACTTGCAAGTGTAGCCAAGGCCATTGACAGCACAGGAGACACAGTCTTCCTGCTCTCGGTTCTTGTGCCTGGTGCCACAGCAGTCCCTGGCTGTCAAGAAGAGCAAGTTCAGGAAAGGTCCTGCTCAGCCCCAGGATGAAGATGCTCACTTGGCTCTGCAGGGATGGCACATGCTCAGTCTGCTCACATGCAGTAACTGTGAGAGGATGGTGAATGTCTGGTGCAGATGAAATCTTTGGAGAATTTAGGGACCAAATTCTAGCAAGTCTCTGCTGAGTGTGTGAACTGAGATTTTTCAAAGGCTCCTAACTTGGTCAAATTTGGGCAGATGGTCACAGGATCAGAAGGCAGCACAAGCCTAATGCTAGAGTGAACTTTCATGACTTTGCTCCATAGCATTGAGGTGCTGGAGCTTCTGAATGAAATGGTTAGACAATTTTTTTTAAACATGGGCAAAATTATGTATTTTCCCCTAACTGCATTCTTGGAAACAACTGAACCATTTTAGTTTTACTTTAAACTAAAAAACTTTAAAAAAAGGGCTGCTGGAGGCAAACACCAGGCATGGAAAACGGTTAAAGGTTGGCAAAGTTGTAAGCATCTGAAAACAGAGTCTTATAACAGGAAATCTTGGGCAATCTTAATAATAGGTAGTGTTGCCAGTTCTTCCTATAACACAGGAATCAATCTTTTCTGCCACTGAAATGTAACCACCTCTGGCATGGAGCTGGCCTGTTGGTTTAATTACAAAAGCAATAGTACACCAAAGCTTAGGGCAGGAAATGAAGCTGAATATTATATTTAATGTAAAGATCATGCACAGTTAGAGAAGCAGGATATGAAGTGAGCCTCTTCCCATCTTAGCATGCCTAGGCAGTATTCCAACCTGGAGCATCCGGAACACTAGATGGGGTGGGGCATTGGTTAACATGTGGTAGTGCTCCGTGACCACAACATGGTAGGACCTTTTGGTTGGGAGGAGTAACCCAGCCCTCAGGGTCTCTACTGCCAATGGTAGTAGGGCAAAGGGGAACACATTGCTCCTTTATGAAGCAAAAGTAAAGAGTGCTGGATCACCTAAACCATTCAACCTGACACCAGCAAAATGATTTTTGGACAAGTGAGCCACAGTGGAATTGCTTGTGTCTTTGGGGCTTCCTTAACAAGTTTGCAATTCAAAGGACACAGGATAAGCTAGGAAAGAGCTAAATGCAGAATCCAATTAAATCTCTATCTACAGAAGTATCTGCATCATGGGAGCCTGGGAAATTTTATTGGGGCTTATGAGGCCTAGGGCAGAAAACAATGTTGTGTCTATTCAAGGGAATAGATAAATATTGTTTAACATTTCCAAGAAGGTGAGTTCATAAATTAACATCCCTGATTGCCGACTGGCTTGTTTGTTAACTTAATATTCAGTAAAGGGAGCAATTACCATGGCAACATTCACATTTTATGACACATTGTGCTTCCTGACTGCATAATCTGCACAACACACACACACACTGAACTTTGGTATTTGTGATAAAATTAAAGAGAAAGTATAGCTCATGATTGACACATGTGTCTGCTTTTTTTTATTGCTCCTTTTTAAAAAATAAAAATGTCCTCCCCTCTACCCTTCTTCAGATTGTTTTCTCTCCATCCCACCGAAATGTTGAAAACAGCTCATGCCTCCCCCGGATCTTCAGATATATGTTCCTGACAGTAATCCTACGCTATGCAAATGTAAACTGCAAAGTGCAGGATTTTTTTTTTTTTTAAATTAAGAACATCCAGTGGAGCCTAAATTGTGAGTAAAAGCGCTAAGGGGAATAAAAATAAAAAAATCTTCCAGTGCCTGCATAATTATAGTTCTGTTGAACAAAGCCTTACATCTTTTTGTTTTGGAGTTAATCTTAAATCTCCAGACATACGTGCCAACCATACAGACTATATTTAGGAGGTACAGTCCTTATATTTTTAATTTCTCTGTCTTTCATTCTGAAAAAAAACTTTAAAGGTCCAATGTGTTTCAATGGAGTTAGTTGTTTATCCCTATTTTTCTCACGGATTGACCCTAATTATAGCTTTTAAATGTTTATATCCAGGATAGAGGGCATGATCAATTAACCTCCTTGCACCAGATATCTTTGATCCTCACTCATTAAGGTAATGTGGGACAGACCCCCCTCCCACAAAAAACTCTTGGATCCTTCTGTTTTGCTGCAACTTCTTCCAGGATGAATGTTGAGCCTTTGGCTACGTCTTCACTACCCGCTGATCCGGCGGGTAGCAATCGGTCTATCGGGGATCGACTTACCGCGTCTAGTGAAGACGCGATAAAATCGATCCCTGATGGCTCTACCGTTGACTCCAGAAATCCACCGCGGCAAGAGGCGGTAGCGGAGTCGACGGCGGCGCGGCAGCGGTCGACTTGCCGCCGTCCTCACAGCCAGGTAAGTCGACCTAAAATACGCCACTTCAGCTACGCTATTCACGTAGCTGAAGTTGTGTATCTTAGGTCGACCCCCCGCTGTAGTGTAGACCTAGCCTTTGACTACTTTTAAGCCTATGTAAAGGGTCCAGTTTATAGTGCCCTCACTTCCCATTGAGGCCAATGGCAGTTGAATGTGGTCAGCATCTTGCAGGATCACCCCATTATCTGTATTTGCCCTGATGCGTCACAGAATTATAATTATGCAGGCACTGGAAGATTTTTATTTCCTTTAGCAATTTTAATAAATATATCCAATGGAGTCTAAATTGTGAGCATTATAACTTTGGATAGTCTTGTTATCCATATAAATGGATAATTTTCTGAGTCTTACTAAGCTTCTCAAAGATCCTGTGGCAATGAGTTCCATTGATTAATAATGCAATGTATTAAAGTATTCCGTTTATCAGTTTTGAGTTTGCCATCTTTCAGTTTAGTGGAATCTCTCCTTGTTCTTGTATTATGAGAAAGGGTAAATAAAAGTTCCCTGACTATACTATTGATTATTTTGTCATGCCCCTCCTTATGTATCTCCTGTCTAAGTTAAAATATAGTCTCAGTCTTTTCAGTCTCTTCCTATGAGAGCTTTTCCATGTCCATCACTCTCACCACCCATCTTTGAATCCCCTTTATTTCTGTTTTATCTTTTTTGATATAGGGTGAGCAGAACTGTGTACAGTACTCCCAGGGAGGGCCTATCCATTGATTTATTTACTAGCAAAATATTATCCTCCCTCCAGCATTCCTCATACAGATGAAAATTGACTGTTTATTCCTACTCTAATTTCTTTGTCTCTCACACTATGACTGCTTAGTTTCTTTAGAATCTCTTATGAGCAAGTTTGTCAAAAGCCTTTTGAAAGTCTAACTAAATTACATCAAGTGGTTTCTCTTTGTCCACTAATTTACCAAAACATGTAGAGAATCCTAACAGTTAGAAAAGGCATGAAGCTATTCTGGTTAGACTGTAATCATATCATGATCTAACTATTTTATAATTCTAGTTTTAAATTGTCACTTTTTTACCTGGTGAGCTGGTTGAAATGACTCACTGGTGTGCCATTTCCTGGATCACCCTAGGGCCCTTCTAAAATATAAGCACCACATTTGCTACTTTCCAGTCCTTTGGTACAGTAGTTGATATTAATGAGAAAATGCACATTTTTGCTAGCAGTGGTGCCTAAGAATAAAGTGGCTACATTTTGTTTATATACCATCTGGGCCTGCTGAATTGTTGCTTTTTAATTTCTCAGTTTCTTCCATCATTTCTTCTTTTGGCCTTTTAATTTTTTTCTAGTGATAAAGGTGTACTACCAGAGTACTTCTAGGGTAGATATTTTCCCAACATCCTCTGTGGTGAAGATGTGCAAAGAAATTATTTAGCTTCTCAGCAGTAGCCTTACCTCTCTGGTAATCAGCAGACCTTCCATTCTTGCAGGCATCATCCTAGACTCAGACTTTAAGGTCAGAAGACACCATCATGATAATCTAGTCTGACCTTCTGCTCACTGCAGGCCACAGAACCTCAAGCACCCTCTCCTCTAATAGACACCTAATCTCTTGCTGAGTTACTGAAGTCCTCAAATCTTGATTTTAAGGACTTCATTTAAAGAGAACCCAAAATTTACTCTTGTTTAAAACTACAGTAACCTGTGCTGCAGAGGAAGGCAAAAACCTGCTAGGGTCTCTGCCAATCTGACCCAGGGGGAAAATTCCTTCCCAGCCCAAAATATGGCCATCATTTAGTCTGAGCATGTGGGCAAAAGCCACCAACCAGACACCTGGGAAAAAAATTCTCTTTAGAAACTCAGCTTTCCCTATCTAGTGTCCTATCACCAGCCATTGGGACTATTTTTTGCCAGTAGTCACAGATTGCCCACAATGCCATGTAGGCAGTCTCATCATACCATTCCCTCCATAAACTTATCAAGCTCAGTCTTGAAGCCAGTTAGGTTTTTTGCTCCCAAGGTTTCCCTTGGAAGCCTGTTCAAGAACTTCTCTCCTCTGATGGTTAGAAACCTTCATCTAATTTCAAGCCTAAACTTGTTAATGGCCAGTTCTTGTGTCCACATTGGCTCTTAACTCAAACTCCTCTCCCTCCCTGATATTTATCCCTGTGACACATTTATAGAAAGCAATCGTATCTCCCCTCAGCCTTTTTTAGGTTAGCCTAAACTGACCAAACTCTTTGAGTCTCCTCTTATAAGGTATGTTTTCCATTCCTTTGATCATTCTAGTCGTCCTTCTCTGCATCTTTCTTAAACATGGGAGACTAGAACTGTACACACTATTCCAGATGAGGTCTCACCCATGCCTTGTATAATGGTACTAACACTTCCCTATCTCTACTGGAAAGGGAGCAGATACTGCAAGCATCTGGGTACAGATCTGGTCCTTATGCTGCTCTGCTGGGTACTGCAATTATGCCAGCAAAGTGAATACTGGAGTGGTGTGGGAAAGTGTCCTACCATGGTGGAATAAATAAGGCAGCTCTCCCCAGAAACCTCCTGCAAAGGATTGCAGAGTAATTCCATGAAAGTTTCCTAGAGCTCTCCATGGAGGATTCCCAGGCCATCCCTGTGCACATAAGCCTTTCCGGGAGCACCCTCTGTGTAGCTGGAGCAGCCACCAGAAAACAGCCACCCACTGCACCTCATTTTTTGTTCAGATTAAACAAAATATAAGAGCATGTAACCTCTACAGTTAGATTAGAAATGTGTACTCACCAGAGGAGCCTTCCCTGGCATTACACTCGACCACCATACTGTCCTGCAACCGGCTGGGCTCTGGGGTTAAAAACAGCTCCTGGCTCTTCAGGAGAATGGATCCACTGCTCACCTGTCTCCCATTCTCCTTCTCCTCTTCTTCATCCTGAATGTCCTCCTCATTGTTGCCCCTTACAAACTTTGCTTAGATGTCTATTTTTTTTCAGCGGGATCGGAGCTGTGCCTGCACAGACTCTTCTCCCCACAGACCAGTAAGATCCACCACCTCCTGTGTACTCCAGGAGTGCGTTTGGGGTGTTGAGTTGCCATGATCAGTTGGTCTGGCAAGCTCTCCACACTGATCAAACAGGAAATGGGAATTGAAAAGTTCCCAAGGCTTTAACAGTGTGTGTGTGTGGGGGGGGGAGGGGGCACTGTTTCCTGTGCATCTGGTTGCTGTGCAACAGAATTGAAAGTGATCTCCAGAGCGGGCACTGAAGCATTGAGAGACACCTCCTGAAGGCCAATTCAGTCAAGTTACATAACACTGCATCTACATTAGCGCTCTGTGAACCCATCAACACTGATGTAAATGCTATGCTTCTTGCGAAGGTAGAATAATGAAGTTGGCATTACATGCAAGTTAGGTCAGCCGAAGGGACCTGTTAGTATAGACACATACATTATTATGTCGACGTAAGGCAGCTTCCATTAAACTAAGTTTGTAGCGTAGACCAGGCCACAGAGTCTAAACACTAAACACATTCTTATAAATTCCACACCCATCCTGAACGATATTAACATACAGGTGAGCTGGTCTGGTTTCCAGCTATGAATTTGTCAGTTCTTGACTGACACCTACAGCCTTGGCAAGCACTGGCACCTGGTTTACCAGCATTAGTATTAATGGAATTCTCATTTTAGGAACAGGAGGTAGACATGGAGCAAAAGATGCAGTGGAGGTTCTTTTGGCAGTGGCTTCTCACTCTTACAAGGCACAAC
Organism: Terrapene triunguis; assembly: GCF_002925995.2. Taxonomy (NCBI): domain Eukaryota; kingdom Metazoa; phylum Chordata; order Testudines; family Emydidae; genus Terrapene; species Terrapene triunguis. The sequence continues at coordinate 45,631,083 of NW_020664436.1, forward strand.
ATGCTTTAGTAAGGAGACCCCCACCATGTCTGCATGCAGACTGCTTGGAGTGGAGACAGCTCACACAGATTTTCATAACTGAGCAATCTCCCCGTGCTGACTGGATGTTCTGGACCAGAACCACAAACACTGAGTGGTGGGACTATATTGTAAGGCTGAACTGGGAGGACCAGCAGCCAGTGCTGGATTAATGTATAAACTAACTAAACTACAGCTTGGGCCTTGCAAGATGAAAGGCCTCTAGAAAAGAAAAATTTGAAATGGAGTCAGTTTTTATCAAAAATCGGTTGATATATAAAGTAGATATGGGAAAAAAGATACTCTATACATTTTTCATTCAAATATGACAAAAATATACACATCTGGCTACACAAATACCCTTATCCTACACTAACCCTTCACTAATTGTTCATTATTGACAGGAGGGAGGCCAGGGCTGAAGAAAAAAAAAAAATGATTTCTACAAGTAAGTGCTATCAGTCTCCTAAGGCAGCGTTTTGTTGGCCAGCTGCTACTGGTAATATTTTGAGCATGCCTTCATAACTTATTTAAATAAAATAATCTCACTGCCGATAAAAATCAGGAAAAATGTGAGGTCAGAGACAGCAGTGTTGTGAAGCAATCCTGCCAAGCTTATACTCGTATGTTAGTGTGTTCTTCCTTCTTTTGATCTATAAATACAATTGTGTATTTTAGAGAGCACGCCGCTTTCTGCTTCATGTGCTATCCATGCTTCACATGATTGAGTTTGCAGGTGATCGTCTTATGGACTTGGGTTGAGTGGATCTTTGAGGAGGATAAATTTGCATAAAATTGCAGGATAAAATTGCTTCCCTCCGTCAGTTTCAGGAACCTTCACAGTAAATATCAGAGTGCTGATGAAAGGATAAATAGAAGGTTTTGTGAGAGAAGTGAAGGAAGATATACCAGAATAATCTAAATATTCTGAGTACTTGGTGAGCAAGTTATTTCAAACTATGTGCATATATGATTTATAGGCTATTAAAGCCTATAATATGCATTATATTTGCTTGAATATAGGCTAGTTTCTCACTTTCTCAATGCCTGAGTAGAGACTACCAGTCTCTTTTGCGCATATAGCTTGTTGTCTCTCTGTGTGTCCGATGTGTTTACTCAAGAGTAATTAGTGGTCCTGGGGGAGACAGAGGATAGAAAAGCGAACGCAAAGAGAGAGCTCTGCCTAGGAAAAAGACTGGGATTTTCTACTTGGCGCGTTTGGAGTGCGCAAGATAATATTTTATTATAGGTAGTATGCTATGTAAAATTTCTTATATAGCAGGGGTCGGCAACCTTTCAAAAGTGGTGTGCCGAGTCTTCATTTATTCACTCGAATTTAAGATTTCGCGTGCCAGTAATACATTTTTAGAAGGTCTCTTTCTATAAGTCTATAATATATAACTAAACTATTGTTGTATGTAAAGTAAATAAGGTTTTAAAAATGTTTAAGAAGCTTCATTTAAAATTAAATTAAAATGCAGAGCCTCCCGGACCGGTGGCCAGGACCCGGGCAGTCTGAGTGCCACTGAAAATCAGCTTGTGTGCCATAGTGTGGGGATGTAAAGTTCCATGAGAGGGTAAGGGTCACGATGGGACACTTGCCTGGCAATAAATCATGGCCTTATGTAAGGCCCCCTGGTGGTTATATAAGATGAGGCGTTATGTAAGGCCCCCTGGTGGTTATATAAGATGAGGCCTTATGTAAGGAATGGTTGAACCAATCGGTGTGGGGCTATACATGTGATAAACACATGATTCTCCTTCTTGTCCAATCGGTAGATGTGTAATTATAGCCTAATTGTGTTATGTAATGTTGAGAAAGACTATAAAAGAAAGCTTGTAATAAACAGATTCAGAGTTCAGCTTGCAACCACATTGGTCGTGTGCTTTATCTGCTCCCCACAAATGGTGACCCCGATGTGATTCGGCTTGGACAGCGAAGTGGGACCCCACAAATGGTGACCCCGACGTGATTCGGCTTGGACATCGAGGCAGCCGATTAAAGCCTAAGAAAGAAAAGGAAGCTACTGAAGATGAAAATGAGGAAACTTCCAAAAGCAATAATGCAAAGAGGAAAAAGACAAAGAAAAAGCATGAAAGGAATAATACAGCTCGGGTGGAAATAAATGGAAATGGTAATCATAATGAAGAAGAAAAACAAACACATATAAAGAAACAAAAACGTAAACATGCAGAAGAACCTTACACCAGAACAAAAAGAATGAAATATATAAAAACATCTGCAGCCACAGAAACTGAAAAAGGTGAGGATGCAGCCATGAGACAACAGAATTATTGAAAGATAATATCAGCAGTAAGCAGATGTCATATGTCTTGTCCACACCTTTCACCTTCTAAGGGTTTGCTAAGCAGAGAGGAACAGTGGGTCAGGAGAGAGCCTTCAGAGTCTAATTCATTAGCATTGGGATTACAGACACCATTACAGATAGACTGTTTTGAAAACTCTGCAGGTCTGTCCTTGGGAGGATTTACCCCTAGCTCTGAGCCAGCTACGAGTGATGAACACACAAATCTTTTCACAAGTGCAATAGGCAGCTGCAGAGTCACTAACTCTACCAGCACTAGTGGACATAAAAAGTTAACTGACGGCCCTGGACTCTTCAGTGCACAGGAGGCTTCACACAGCCGACCGAAGCGTTCGGTGAGAAAAGGCGGAGGTGGCAGCCGTGGCAGGAGGTACCGGAGGATACCGGCTCCTGGTCGTCCGAGAGAGACGTTCGTGAGCTCACAGGTGAGCAGCTGCATTCGATGGCAGCCGCGGCAGGAGGTACCGGAGGATACCGGCTCCTGGTCGTCCGAGAGAGACGTTCGTGAGCTCACAGGTGAGCGGCTGCATTCCATAAAATGGGCTCTGCTTTGTCTGCAGAGGAGGAGACGGTACATGATTTTATTACGCATCGCTGAAAAAAAAGGGAGAGAAGCTTCTCTCTGACGTGTTGTCCCGTTTACTGAAATGGGGACAAAGACGCGGGTTTTTGTTATACCAGCAACTTATGAAGTGTATCTTGTAACAAATTTAATGGGTGCTGACTTGAATAACATTGTAAAGTGCCAGAAGCTAACAGATGACCATATACAGTTTCTCATCTACCAGTTAATTCACCAACCTGTTTGCCCCGAAGCCTCCAGCATACTCTTCAAACAATATCCCGGGCGGCTCGGGCCCCCCCGGACCCCGTAAGGCGTTGGCACGGACTTATTAGGGAAGCCCATATAGATGGGAAATTTGCGCCCGAGACTTATCCAGTAGTGACACCGGACCTGCACTTATTGTTTGTCACAGCCTAGACACCTAATAATGCTGTACTTCCTTATTTAAGAAAAAGGGGGGAGGTGTGGGGATGTAAAGTTCCATGAGAGGGTAAGGGTCACGATGGGACACTTGCCTGGCAATAAATCATGGCCTTATGTAAGGCCCCCTGGTGGTTATATAAGATGAGGCCTTATGTAAGGCCCCCTGGTGGTTATATAAGATGAGGCCTTATGTAAGGAATGGTTGAACCAATCGGTGTGGGGCTATACATGTGATAAACACATGATTCTTCTTCTTGTCCAATCGGTAGATGTGTAATTATAGCCTAATTGTGTTATGTAATGTTGAGAAAGACTATAAAAGAAAGCTTGTAATAAACAGGATTCAGAGTTCAGCTTGCAACCACATTGGTCGTGTGCTTTATCTGCTCCCCACACCATAGGTTGCCTACCCCGTTATATAGACTTATAAATACCATATCATATGCATAATACATTGTATTTTTATAGTATGGCAAAAGAAAAAAGCCCAACAATTCATTGTTTTGTAGCGAAAATTAAATTGGAATAAACATTTGTAATTCGGGAAATACAAAGTTTATCCAGACTAACAAAATCAATCAAACATTTTTTCATATGAAAAGGATAATTTTCCTTATTCATAGTGTAAAAAAAAAAAAATAATATATCCTCTCTCGTTTTCCTGTGAGAACATAGACAAAATAGCATTAACTTTCACAGAAATATCCTGGTAAAACACCACAGGTTTTTGGTATATACAGTGGTTCTCAAACTGTGGGTTGGGACCCCAAAGTGGGTCGCGACCATGTTTTAAGGGTGTTGCCAGGGCTGTTAAATTTGCTGGGGCCCAGGACTGAAGCCAAAATCCAAGCCCCACCATGCAAGGCTGAAGCCCTCAAGCATCAGCACCCTCCAGGGCGGGGGCAGGGCCGGCTCTGGCTTTTTTGCTGCCCCAGAGCGCTGGGGGCAGGGCGGCGAGCCCCGGCTGGGGCTCGGCTCTCCCCCCGCCCCGGCGGCCAGAGCGCAGGGTGGTGAGCCCCTGCCGGGGCTCACCGCTCTCCCCCCGGCGGCCGGGGGGAGGGCGCAGGGGGAGGGGAGGGCGGCCAGAGCGCCGGGGGGAGGGCGGCGAGCCCGGCTGTGGCCCTGCTCTCCCCGGCAGCCGGAGCGCCGCGCCGCCCCCCTCCAGGTGCCGCCCCAAGCACCAGCTTGGTTGCCTGGTGCCTGGAGCCGGCCCTGGGCAGGGGGCTCAGGCTTTGGTTCCTCTTCCTGGGGTCTTGTAGTAATTATTGTTGTCAGAAGGGGGTCGCAGTGCAATGAAGTTTGAGAAACTCTGGCATGTTATATATATTTGTTGTTGTATAGAGATTATAAATCTCAATATTTATAATTTAAAAGATCTCTCGGCTACACACCAGCTCCGCCCCAGACTTTGGGTAATACCACACACTGTACCTGGTCAAGGAAAAAAGAGCGGAACCATAAAAGGAATAATCATCTCTCCAGGCCCTTGATGGTGTATTCTTGGTGGTACTGGAATACTTGCTAACTCTTCCATTTTGGATGTAAAACCTCTCAGTAGAACAACTCATTTCTCAATCCCAATTAGGTTAAGGGTCACAGTCGGTATCCCAACTGTCACTGAATACCTGATAGAAGTCAGTCATGATGTTATCAAGCAGGATCATATGCAAAAGGTTCTAGTTAATCCTGTTCACAGCCTGAAGAGAGAAGAATTCTTTCTGCAAAATGTGTCAGAGGCAAGCATTAAACCTGAGTGTAACAAATACATTATGCCACTGCTGACAGGATGGACAATTGGTGGAGGTACCAACAACGCATAACCATCAGAGAAGGAGCACTGTGGGAGATGTGTTAGGAACGATGGGCAACATTTGAGTTATAACTCAGGTTAACTTTGCAGTGAAAACAAGCCCTCAGACTTATTGGTTCCTCACACAGCCATGCCAAATCTAAAGATTTTAAATGTCTTTATTCTTGACTTTTCGATTAGCTTCCTCTTCCCCCCCCCCTCTTCCCCCCCCCCTTTAAGTTTAGTGTACTAAATTTTGATACCTTTCCTTCCCCAAGGATGTTGAATTTAATTACACTGTGGTCACTGTTGCTTAATGACTCATCTATAATTACTTCTTGAACCAATTCCTGCATTTTACTTAATTTTAAGCTGAAAATAGCCTCTCCTGTTGTGTGCTCTAGAATGAGCTGTTCCAAGAAGCAATCATTCAATGTGTCAAGAAAAACCTTGCCCCATTGTGACATTTGACCAGATAATATGCAGGTAGTTGAAGTCCTTCATTATTATAATTTTTTCCTGCCCCTTTGATCTCTCAGTATTGTGCACTTAATAGACTTTTCTTGATCTAGAGGCAGATATTACTGCTGTTCTATTAACCCAACTCTATAGAAAACTGTTTCCAGACAAATAATAGCAGAAAAGTTGTAAACACCTAACTCTCCTACTCGATTCAAATTGATTAGGTGTGAATTTAAAAGCCAAATTGGGACCATTGCAAAGTAAGGACTTTTTATTTTATTTTCACTTAATAAATAAACCAAGAAAATTAAATGTAGAAAGCTATTCAGGTAATGTTATGCACATAGAGTAAAAATAATATAAAAAGTCCAGAAATGCAGAAGGTAAATTTCCTTCAGCATCAACAACTCAGTCAAGTTGCACAGCCTGTTCAACATAGACTGTATAATAGTGTGTATGCAGGTAATCCTAAATGAGAGTGCTCAGATGCTACTGATAAAAAAGTTTTTCAGCATCACATTTAACAAAAGAAATAGGAACAAAAAAACAACAACTGGATATTTGCAATATGGTAGAGTTAAAGATAAGGTAGGGAAACTTAATTTTTTTCCACTTCCTGACTCCTTTTCATTTTAACCATGTAGCTGTGCATCTTTAACATCTAGCTATATTTCTGCTTATGTCTCCATAAAAGGCCAGATTTGCATCAGTGTAACACAGAGATTCTGGTCCATTTTATATGTGTTTGTGTGTGTTTAACTTTTATATATAGTATATAGAGACACATACAGTGGGTACTATTTATATATTAAAAAGGTAAACAAATATTGTATCATGGTGCTGATTTTACCACAATATTCTCTATATGTAGAATATACACCACAGAGGTACAATATTTATGCAAAATCCCAGTAAGTGTTTAATACACATACTATCTATAAAATTCTGAACTTGGAGACCGTGGCTAGCTACAATATGATTTATATAAAGAAGCTGCTCTTTCTTTTGCATGGTTTTATTTTATTTTAAGCTACAGCAGATGCATCATTTGATGAGCAAAGAAATGTGGCTTAGTTTCTTCATTGCTATAGTGGCATTTAGTGTGTTGAGGTTCAAAATGTAATCCTGACTTTACAGCTGTGGTCTGAAAAAGAAAAAAGGCACTTAAGGGACTAAGACAACAACTTACTTCTTTGGTGAAATTAAATCAATTGATTTCCATCTGTCACTTGAAAAAAAAAACAGTTTATTGCAGTTAAAAATAGAATGGCTTCCTTTGGAGACTATTATATAAAATCTTTGCTGTTTACGGTCTGTATATTGTACTTCACTATTCTTATTAGTGTTACTAATAGTACAAATCAGGTCTATGTGAGCATAGCTGACTATGCTATTTTGACAAAAAGCTTGAAAAAGACATTGCATTTTACTACCTCCTATTATTATTAGCATTATAGAAAAGTTGGTGACTGAAGGCTCACTTGGGCCATGATTATGGAAAACATCCCTCTTCTGGACAGCACTTATGCATGTGGGCAAGCTCCATTGGAGGCAATGGGGCCCAAGCCTAGTGCTTTCCTGAATCAAGGCCTTAGACAGGTAGACACTTGGGTAGTGTCTTCTAGTTCCATGGTTTTTATCCACCCACCAAAGTGATTGTTGCAACTACACCTCTACCTCAATATAACGCTGTCCTCGAGAGCCAAAAAATCTTACCACGTTATAGGTGAAATCGCGTTATATTGAACGTGCTTTGATCCACCGGAGTGCGCAGTCCCACCCCCCGGAGCACTGCTTTACCGTGTTATATCCGAATTCGTGTTATATCAGGTTGCATTATATCAAGGTAGAGGTGTATAGAGTTTTTAACCCAATGAAAAAAAGTAAATGTTATGTGCTGTGAGTTTTGCACTAATTAAAGCTATGCTCACACTCTACCTCTGTCATTATGTGTACGCATACATCTCATACTAGTGACATATACATTTTTACACATACACATATGTTGGGCCAGATTTACTGATGCCTGCCAGTTATTTTGTCTCACTCCAGTGAGGCAAAGCATGTGTGAACCTAGCTTCAGTGGCTGGCTAAACTGCTTGGAGTCACTGGAGCTGCACAAAGCAGCTGGGGCAAGGCAGTGAATCTGGCCCATTATACACTATTATGTATAGATCTTTGACAGGATGCTTTCTTGCATTTAGACTTGCACGTGTGCTGTAGCAGAGAGTACAGTAAAACACATTGTTTCACACGGTCTCACATTTCACAAACTGCATTTATAGCACAACATGTCAAAGCACACATTATAGTTTGTGTATTTAACCCAAATACTAGATTTCCCGCAATCACTGTAACTTGATGCCTTGCAACAGCTCCGCTGGGATATGTGAAGTTGAGAGAATCTTCAGGACGATTTGCTGTCTCACATTCTATTTTGTGGAACCTCACAACACTAATTAACAGGATATGATAGCGACTGAAGGACACTAGAGTGTGCCTTTGAGCTCTCTCTCCATGCTGATCCATCTGGATATGAAACGAGTGGAGAAGAAGAGCTTCTCATCATGGTTTGGAAGAGTCTCAGTGCAAATTCAAAAGAGAAAGCCAAGGGGAAAGCAGAGGCCTTATATGCCATTTTTCTGAACTGTCATTTAAGAGCCTGTGCCATCACTGGTCATCTCTCATGGCTTTGGCATGCATTGGCATCAGTGCCACTAGTGTTACTCATGTCCAGAACAAGCCTCTTGCCAGCAAGCTGAACGTTGACATGACAAAGATCAAAAGGTCAAAAATTTTCTTTTGGCCTGCAGCCACTGCTAGGTCGTAAAGGAGGAGTGTAAGGGTGAGGGAAAAGATGCGACAAACTGGGATAAACATTTGACAGTGTAACCCTCAAATGTGAGACAATGGGCGAGATGGAGAGACAGTAATACAAGCTTCTATCTCCCAGAAGTTCACCAGCACTCCTAGCTATCTTCGAGATACTACTGACTTCCTACGCTACCAGCACTCCTAGCTATCTTCGAGATACTACTGACTTCCTGAGGAAACTACAATCCATCGGTGATCTTCCAGAAAACACCATCCTGGCCACTATGGACGTAGAAGCCCTCTACACCAATATTCCACACACAGATGGACTACAAGCTATCAGGAACAGTATCCCCGATAATGTCACAGCTAACCTGGTGGCTGAACTCTGTGACTTTGTACTCACCCACAACTATTTCACATTTGGGGACAATATATACCTTCAAGTCAGCGGCACTGCTATGGGTACCCGCATGGCCCCACAGTATGCCAACATTTTTATGGCTGACTTAGAACAACGCTTTCTTAGCTCTCGTCCCCTAACGCCCCTACTCTACTTGCGCTACATTGATGACATCTTCATCATCTGGACCCATGGAAAAGAAGCCCTTGAGGAATTCCACCATGATTTCAATAATTTCCATCCCACCATCAACCTCAGCCTAGATCAATCCACACAAGCGGTCCATTTCCTGGACACTACTGTGCTAATAAGCGATGGTCACATAAATACCACCCTGTACTGGAAACCTACTGACCGCTACACTTACCTACATGCCTCCAGCTTCCATCCAGGACACACCACACGATCCATTGTCTACAGCCAAGCTCTAAGATATAACCGTATTTGCTCCAATCCCTCAGATAGAGACAAGCACCTACAAGATCTCTATCAAGCATTCTTAAAACTACAATACCCACCTGCTGAAGTGAAAAAACAGATTGACAGAGCCAGACGAGTACCCAGAAGTCACCTCCTACAAGACAGGGCCAACAAAGAAAATAACAGAACACCACTAGCTGTCACCTTCAGCCCCCAACTAAAACCTCTCCAGCGCATCATCAGAGATCTACAACCTATCCTGAAAGATGATCCTTTACTCTCACAGATCTTGGGAGACAGACCTGTCCTCGCTTACAGACAACCCCCCAACCTAAAGCAAATACTCACCAGCAACCACACATCACTGAACAAAAACACTGACCCAGGAACCTATCCTTGTAACAAAGCCCGATGCCAACTCTGTCCACATATCTATTCAAGTGACACCATCATAGGGCCTAATCACATCAGCCATACCATCAGGGGCTCGTTCACCTGCACATCTACCAATGTGATATATGCCATCATGTGCCAGCAATGCCCCTCTGCCATGTACATTGGCCAAACCGGACAGTCTCTACGCAAAAGAATTAATGGACACAAATCTGACATCAGGAATCATAATACTCAAAAACCAGTGGGAGAACACTTTAACCTGTCTGGCCATTCTTTGACAGACCTGCGGGTGGCTATCTTAAAACAGAAAAACTTCAAAACCAGACTCCAACGAGAGACTGCTGAGCTGGAATTGATATGCAAACTAGACACAATCAACTCAGGGCTAAATAGGGATTGGGAATGGCTGAGCCATTACAAACATTGAGTCTATCTCCCCTTGTAAGTATTCTCACACTTGCTTCTTATCAAACTGTCTGTACTGGGCTATCTTGATTATCACTTAAGTTTTTTTTCTCTTACTTAATTGGCCTCTCAGAGTTGGTAAGACAACTCCCACCTGTTCATGCTCTCTGTATGTGTGTATATATATCTCCTCAATATATTTCACTCTATATGCATCCGAAGAAGTGGGTTGTAGCCCACGAAAGCTTATGCTCTAATAAATTTGTTAGTCTCTAAGGTGCCACAAGTACTCCTGTTATTTTTGCGGATACAGACTAACACGGCTGCTACTCTGAAACCAGACTTAAGCTACTGAAGCTTCACATTTGGGTAGCAATTAGCTGACGTGTGGCAATCTCATAGTAATGTTTAAAGGAATATGAATACTTAAATATCTGCTTATAGTACATACTTCCAGCTGCACATAGAAATTAGGGATGAGATTTTTCAAAGCCAGCTAGAGGATTTAGTCACAGAACTCCCATTGAAAGTCGAGAGTTATGTGGCCCAAATCTATTAGTCAGCCTTGAAAATCTCAGTCTATTTCTCTAGTACAGAAGAGAAAAAAAAAAAAACTGTTAAAAGAACATTAAGGTTGAAAAGTCAATCACTTAAAATTTAGAAAAGGCCACAACATCTCCTCCCAGTCTCCTTGACCAGTTAAGTCGCAGTCTCTCTGCCCAACTTCTAGTCCCAGTTTCCCTCCAATCCCACCAGCCTCCAGACCCAGTCTTCCCACCACCCTCTGACTCCTTGTCCCAGTCTAATTCCCTTCCCCCCAGTCCAGCTGTTATCCCCTCTGCATTTAATTAAGGTAGCTTCCTCCTCTATGCTGTCTAGGCACCAGAGAGGGCATGGAGAGTCAGGATCCTTGGACTCAGTTCTGGTGGCCAGATCCAGACCTGGAATGATCCGAGCTGCCGCTTCCCCACACCCCCAACAGTGCCGGGCCAAACCACTGGGCCAAACCCCCTGCCGGCCCCAGAGCTGCCCCTGGGGCATGGAAGGCCCAAGCTCAGGGCCACCAGCTGGAGCTGAGCACTGACTGGCTTCAGATAGAGAGAGAGGGCAGGGCCTCGGGGCACAACAAGGGCAGGGCCTTGGCCAGGGTCAGTGGAGGCTTAGCCTGCCCTATGATCACTCACTGCCCATGTCTACAAGAATTATGAATCCTATTTCTGAAGGAAAAAAAAATCTTATATGTAGTTGTACTCTACACCTGGGTACGTAGGCAGCAAAGATTTTGAAACATAGGTCTTGTATTAAAGGCTGGAATTAAAATTGCCCACTATTTCTGTTCAAACCTTGCCAGACTACTATGCATTTTCCAAACCAATTGGAAAATGTTACAATCTCCACGGCATGTATTGCTACTGGCACCCAAATTTGAAAAGTGTTGGCCTAAATCCATATTTGACACGTAATTGGAGAGTGTACGGATTTCCAGAGGTGCTGATGCTTACAGATCCAACAGCAGACAATACTAGTTGTGTGTACTCAGCGCCTTTGAAAGTAAGGTCACTTTGATTTAGGTGCCTAACTGTGCATTTAGATATCTATCTCTGTCAGCAACCATGATGGGGATAGTCAGGCTTAGTGGCTGAAGCCATGGCAGTTGGCCCTAGTGGCTGGAGTCAGGTGTCAGAGCCAGAATCAGGAGTCCAGAGGTGGGCTGGAGTGAGAGCAAGGCTGGAGCAGGGCCAGGACCAGGGCTGGAGCAGGCTAAGGCTTGGGGTGGAAAGAGTTGCAAGCCCTAGAGTAACATTGAGCAAACTAAGCTGCTGGTCCTCCGGTGAGGTTTATATACCTGCTCTGAGAGTCACCAGACCAGTTCCTGGCTTGTGGATTGGCTGGAAAGTGTTAGGAAATCTAAATGTAGGTGGTCACTTCCAACTCCCCCTATATTAGAATTTATTCTTAACACTATTATGTAACATTGTCAAATGCAGTCATTAATAAGGGTTCCACAGCAAGGGACAAATTATCTAGGACTTCAAACAACCCCCAACTTCATCAGACAAGAGCTCCTTGCAGACCAGACACACCAACTCAAAGTGGCACCAGGCCCTGCCAGAATAATACATGCGAAAACCCGCAGACATATCTCCACTCCTACAATGATCAACACCCCACACAACATACCTTTCAAGATCTATGGGGCCTACACATGCCTATCACATGTGATATACCGCATCCAGTTCACTAAATGCCCCAATAGCAACTATGTGGGTGAAACCAGACAATCACTATGCTCTTCAATGAACTCACATAAAAAAATGATAAGAAAAATACCATACCACCCACGGACGAACACTTTTCACAAAGTGATCACGCCATATCTGACCTCTCAGTTCTTGTCCTCAAAGGAAACTTGCACAACACCTTCAAAAGACATGTCTGACGCTTAAAGTCATAAACTTGCTAGACATTAAAAACATGGTCTTATAAAGACATTGGATTTATAGTTTATTAAAACAATATGTAACCTACTACCCTCCCTTTTTTGTCCTATGACAGTAGAAGTGTTAAGGGCCCGTAACGGGGTCAGCACCTGCCATTGTGCATGCCCCTTTTTCTCTGGTCAATGGTGCCTGCAAACAGTCTTTTCACCCGGGGGAGGGAGGGGAACCACACACCTTTCATGGATGGCCCCCTTTCCTCTTGGTTAGGAGTGAGCCTGCTTTTCTTTTTTGGTCTTACATCAGGGTGGTACCTGCCTCTCGCAAGCACCCCTGGCCACTGGTTCTCTCAGCTGGTCTTCAGCAGCTCAGTCCTCCAGCTGAGCTGCACACACTATCCCAGGGTATACATTCCAGAGTCCTTATCACAGCCCTGGTATGGGGCCATAACTCTTAGGCATTTTCCCAGAGGCACAGCCTTCTTCAGACACCTAGCCAGGGCCCTTCTCGGTACCCTCAACTGGTGTCCTTTTCAGCAGTGTTCCCTGGGCTCAGTCTGCTACCAGTCCAGCAGGATCCATCTCAGTACTCTCATCTGGTTTGGCCAGGTTTTCTGCTCAGTGTCCTGGGCTCAGCCTTCCCACACTGATCTTTTGATGGCTCTGCTGCTATTCTATCCAGCCAGCCAGGAAGCAGTTCTTTGGCACCCTTCCCTGGGCTCAGTTCTGTCTGGTGAGCTCTCTGCAGCAAGCTATCCACAGTCCTGGTGTTCATCTAACTAGCCAGGCACCCAGTCCTCCCTTGTCAAGCTCTACACAGCAACTGAAGGCTCTACTTTGCTCTGCTGCTTGCCTTTTATCTGGCCCTTCTGGCCCCTTATTAGTTGCCCCAGCAGCCTCTCTGATTGGCTGCTCTTCTGCAGCCACTCTAGGCTGCCTGGAGGACTTCTCACTGCTCTATTCTGGGACAGGGTGATGCAGGGCCACAAGGTCTTCAGCGGGGGGCCTCTGGACCTAGTCCACCCTGCCACAGTGCCACTTCACCTTGAATGGTCCCTTAGAATATGTGTTAACTTCTTATGCTAAACAATCTGTTCCACATTGTACTTAGTTGCGACACTCTTGGGGCTTGTCACGCACAGTACTACAGTGGATTTTTCACACCTGAATGATATAATTATAACGATAGAGGCCTGTAATGTAGACCTGGCCTGAGTAAGCCCTGGTCTACACTACACAGTTAGGTCAACATAGGGCAGCTTATGTTGACCTAACTATATCAGTGTACATACAATAGCTGATGTAAGTGTCCTAACTACACCAACATCATAACTCCACCTCCATGAGAGGCATAGGGCTTATGCTGGTGTAGTTAGGAGGATGCAGTATCAGTGTAGACACTGAGTTACTTACATCGACAGTTGGCTGTCTTGTAAAGTTCATGGCTCCACTGGAGCTGTGAAATTGACAAAAAAGCCCAGCTCCCCAACCCGGCTGTTGCCGGGTCTCCGCTCCAAGTTGGGCTGCCACCCAGGCTCCTGGCTTGCGCTGCCACCCAGGCTCCCCACTTCCTGTTGAGAACTCTGCTGCCCCCTGGGGTCCTGGCTCCCTGCTCCCAGCAGGGAGCCCAGCTGAACTGAAGGTCCCAGCTTGGAGCCTGGCTGCCCTCTCCCCCCGGGCACTCGGTTCCCTGCCAGCTGGCCAGACTCCAGGCATGGATCTCTCTGCCAGAGGCAAGAGGCCCTGGGTGGCTTCCTCCCTACTCCTGGCTGAGAGTGGGAAGGTGAGAAGCCTTGGAGGCAGCTGGGCTTCGCAGAGCTGAGAGCCCTGACTCTCAGCCCCTCACACTGCCTCTCTTCAGTCAGCGGAAGCGCTCCTGGTGAGGAAACACACCATCGACAGAAGGAGAGTACTATGGACATCAGCCACCACAGTAATTACTGTGGTGGCTATAAATTGACCTAACATAGGTCGATTTAAGATTATATTGTAGATATGCCCTTAGTTTCCCAGACCTGAAGAAGAACTCTGTGTAGCTTGAAAGCTTGTCTCTCTCACCAACAGAAGTAGGTCCAATAAAAGATATCCCCTCACCCACCTTGTCTCTCTAAGATCCTGGGACCAACATGGCTAAAACAACACTGCAAATAGGTATGAGTAGGTCAAGTGTGTGGTGGAGATTTAACTCGAATTTTCCCTGTTTTTGAAATTTAAAGGAAACATTGTGAAAGTTTTAAGAGTTAAAACTTTTCCTATGGCATTTTAATATTTAGTCCATCTGGAATGTCTAGCCAACTGTACTCCTAAACTGTATTTTAAATAGATCCTGCTTTTTTAAACAACCAACTACCACACCCCAAAATCTCTTTTTAACCCCTCCCCCCCCAAAAAACCACAACTCCTGCAATGTTTCTTATCATACTGTATGTATACCAATTTGTTGATAGTAAATCACACTGCAACTTGCATGTCATGTTCTGCAGTTAAATCCAGAATGGACACACTAACAAATTTTAGTTCCAGATTAGGACCACTGTCGAGCCAAATCAACCCCCTGACATTGTCCCTCTCATTAAATATATATTGAACATGTGCAACACTTTACACCGTCAGAGTGCTTTACAAACATTTAAGTAAATACATTTTTGTATATTTAAAAAATTCAATATCACTATAAAGTGTGTCTGAGCTGGACATCAAAGTACTTGCATATTTGGAAGATTATTTTTTCTTAAGTATATTTTCCTGTTAAAAATAATTCTGTTCATTAATTTTAATCCCACACAGCTTTCCCCTGGCTGTAACATTTCCCTTTTAATTGCCTGGTAGTCAATTGGAATCCAAAAGAACATAGACCATGGCGAATACTTAGAAACTAAGGTTCCAATACACTTAAGTGCCTTCCTGAATGGGGGCCCGAATGCATTCTCTCTGGTACACTATGTACTGCCACTTATCTGTTAAGAGCCAGGGCTTGGCTACCCAGTTTCAGGACTTCAGCATATTATACGGCAGTCAATTTTGTATTAGAAATTGAGAGGAAAGAACTTAACACAGAAATGCCATCATCTACAGGTGACATAACAAAAACTGGAAATAGATTATACAGTATATGCTGCATCTATCCATCTGGAATTCTGAGAAGCAGCATTCAGAAACAGAAAACTGGGCATATTTTGTTCTTTATTTATGTGCTTTTTGTATTTAAGAAAAGTTCCATCATATGCACATAGATTCTAATTACAATTAGGGTTTGATTCAATTGATATAATTACTATTAACATTGCCTGCTTAAGGCAACTGTTATACACTGGTACATTAATATATCATAGTTCGATTAGATTATTTCTTCAGGTAAGCTTGTGTAGTGGTCTTTTAATAGATCTTTACAGTATACTCTGAAATATACAGGATTATTACATTTATCCACAGTAGGCCTATCTGCTTAACCTCTTTCTGAAAATGATACACAAATGGACCCATCATTTCTCTCACAATAAATGGAAATACATTTACACTGATGTAGCTAATAATGCATGTTGAGAACATTGTGGAGATAATTAATATACATATCCCCATGGATATGATATGTACAAATATTGGAAAGAGGAGGATCAACACATATTTAATGTTTTTAGCTAAAATCAATTCTCCTCTAAATAAAAGCATTGGGTACATGGTCCATATAAACTTTTTTCCAAGAGATTCCTTTCCCTGCCAGCATCTGTTCAAGCTGAAAAGTTTTCCATGGAGCAAAAAGCAAACTCTCCTTGTTGCATTCAATGCTCAGTCCATTTTAGGCTTTTCTTTTCCTTCTTCTATACCTGAAACAATATGGAGAACACCTTTTAAAACACCTGAGTGAATAAAAACTGATTATTTATTTAGAAACCTAATACAGTAATCTTCTTCTTCTTTGCTAGCAGCCTCTGCCATGTTACCTGACCTGCTGTGAAGGAAAAGAACATCTACACACCTGAAACCAGCAGTTGTCTGGTAACAACCTACCTAACCCTTTCCTTCCCCAGGACTCTTTTTAGAATCTTAATCTGAATCTATAGCATACTCTGCTTCTGACTGCTTCAGGAGAATGAAGATAATTGTCTCCTGGGGCTCCAATTGCTAACATACAAACAAAACAGAGCAGATTTTATTATGGCTACCATTAGCTGAAGCTAAGCAGCTGACATTTTTTTAAAGTACGTTTTCAAAACTATTATTGCTAATTCCATTTAGGTTTCTTTTTCTTTCTTTCCATTGTCAGATTTAAAAAAAAAAAATCATAAGTAGAAGTCATTTTTCCTGACAGCGCACAAAGAATCAATTACTGCTAATAGGGTTTTTTTCTCATTAATGTCCATTCCTTTTAGTAATCTAGGTAGCATGAGCACAGTACATATTCTCTTTAGAAGATTTGTCCTTGCTGCAGAACTGCTCTCTGTCGTCTGTGTTGAAAGGCGGCTGGGTTGGGCAACAGATTATTCTCCTGGTGATGAAAAGTCAGCTCTTTCAGTTGCTTGTTCCTGGGCAATTAATTTATTATTAGACTCTAGCAAAAGTGTTGTTCTTTTGTCCATTTTGTTTCTTCTGACTAAACCTCCCTGCCCAAAGTATCAAAGATAGTCTGAAAATGTTTCTTTTGGCAGTTTCCTGGACTGTTGCAAATCGCAGAAGAAAGATTTCTCAGGATTAAAGGGCGACGGAAAGTCATTTTGAAAGCAGCAAAAGGGAAATCCAACCATAGATGATATTACCTACTAATGGAATATGTGCACGGATGTTAATTCTTCCTATGGGCCAGTCTGAAAATGTACCTTTTAATACCCAGATAAGGAGTAGGAGGAAAGCATTTACAGAGGAGACTTTACTGAAAGAAGCCATAAGGAAACAAATGGCTCCAGACATTGCCAGCAGTCTGAATACAATGGGTGTTGTATTTTTGGTTTGCCAGCAACCATGGGATAGCCATAGTCAAAGGTCTGAAAAACAAAACAAATGGGCTGGCTCCAAAAGAACACTACTGGCCTAAGAGTCTGCTCCAGAGCCAATCTCAGGTCCCTTGTGTCCTGTGCTGTGAGGAACTTACCCAGTGGTTTTAATTAGAGCATTGTATTTGTCTTTTAAAAAGAGTCTCTTTCCTTTCTTCTGAGGTATTCTACTGCAGATGGATCAATTAGTTTGGCAGGTATGCGGGTATCTTGAACACTGAGAGAAGGCCTGTGGAAAGCGCAATTTTTTCCTTCCCTATCATGTTTGTGGTTTAGGTTGGAAAAACTAACTACAAAATCATTTAGTCAGGACTGGGGTTTTTTCTTAATGCACCTCCAGAGGAAAAGGATCACAGAAATAAATGAAACCTTCTCAAGTCAGATTGTTTTAATTTGAAGGCCCCTTTTAAAGGTTTGGTTTCCAAATATTTTTTGCTTCAAATTTTACATATAATTATTATTTTACCGTTTTTATGGTTATGGTGTTCCTAGCATACACTTTAGGTCTGATTTATATACCAAGCTTCAAACATGGCCACACAGCAGGTGACTCATGCCATTTGCTGGCTTGTATGTCGCTGAACCAAAAGAATCTGGGTCAGTGTCTCCTAACCAACTGGGGGAAAATTGAAGCATAGCTAAAGGCCTTGCTGTGCCTATTGAGACTATGGCAACATTAACCTCAATTCTCCTGGGATGAGGAACCAAAGGAGCTAAAGTTTTTATTATACATACAATGAGGGAGATTTTCCTTGAGCTACTTGTTTGTGGATTCAATAAGAACATGTGCTTCTTCATCATATTATTATTATCTTTTATATTATATGGAATTTATACACAGTGAAGCCTTCTTCTTTTGGATACTCTTTCTTTAAAGGACCTTTCCTGCATTATCAGAAGAAGAGGTAAGTGGTTTAAATAGACATTAACATGAAATTGAATTACAGGTTCAGGACCAGCCATGAATGCAGTGCCAAATGACCAGAGGCTCTACAGTTAAGAAAATAGGTGCCTGATGTCTGGAGTCTAATATTGAAAAGGGACAAATGAGGCAAACAGAAAAGCAGGTTTTGCACTTCGTTTCAGATTCTAATTAGAAGTTAAGGGTGACATTCTGGCCTCACTGACGTTAATGACAAAATGCCCATTGACTTCAGTGAGGCAAGGATTTCACCCAATTTGGTGCTGTTCCAGCGGGATGATTAAGGCCATCTGGGTTATGTGAGAGGGCACATCCTCACTCTGGTAGAGAGGAGCCTAAGGAGTTCTTCTGGGTTTAGCTAGCATGAACCAGGTGCACCTGTAGGGCTTGCTCTGCCTGAGGGAAGAAGCTTAAGGAAAAGTCTGCCACATGAAGGCGAGGTGTGAAGGCTACAGGGGCAGAGCAGTAACCAGGAACATAGCTGCAGAGCTTGCTGCCCTTAAGACTGTATGAACCAGATATGAAGTGGGGGTATCCCTAAAGGCGGGGCTAGAGGCAGGCCATAACATTATACCTGCAGATAAGCCAAACTCCAAAGGGGTGACCAAAAAGACTGCCTAAGAGACTGACCACCCTTGTCTTTCTGCTTCCTTTTGGACTCTTGACTCCCTTGCTCAGGGAAATAAGAGGAAAAAAAGACCTTTTTTGTTTGGCGAATTCTTTGTGTGCCACAAACAGGGGAAGAACTGTATAAGTAGCTCAAATCATGATCTGCTGAGGACTTGGGGTGGTAATTTCACAGATATCCCCCCCCCCAACCATCAAATAGAACAGTTATATAAAGAATCCACTAAGTTTTGTGCCTCACATTTTATATGCCTAGTTGCAAGTGATTGGTAATCTAAATAGGCTAGTGATGTTGATTCTGTAAAATTTTGCAGCATGGTTATCTGTTATCCCTGTTACTTGAGGACTATTGGATATGGATATATTTAATTTCATAGGACAAACTGACTTATAAATAGATGAGTACCTTATGCTTGAAAATACTTTTAAAAACAATCTCTCTCTTCCTAACCTCAAGCATAACAATAAGATCATTTCCATGGAATGGCACTTTATTCTAGCTAGATTTTACTGGTTCCTCAGCTAATAAAACAGAGTGGGTTGTAAATCTTTCAGGTAATTGCCAACAGCTCTTAAATTAGTATTGGAAGTTATAAAAATGAATACATATTCATAGCTAATCACGTTACCTGGGAGACATTTCATTCATTTGACTTTTTTTAAGAGGAAGAAAGAAAAGTTACAATGAAATCTTGTCAGTTCCCCCATGTTTTAATCCTAAAACTTCCACTAACATCAATGGAAACAGGATCAAGCCCCAAGAGAGGAATCCTATTGGTTAGTGCTCCTGAAAACAATACTTACATTTTTGTGTATCCCAAATGTAGTTATTCAGGACTTCTCCCAGCAAGTAGAAAATGTTAAGTACTAGGGTGACAGTTGCAAAGAAAATTATCTTGGCACCTGGGCTCATGTAATCCAGGAGAGGGTACACCCAGACCCCTGTTACTTGATGGATCCAGCACACCCTAAAATGGAATCAAAAGACCAGTGAATATATTGCTTATGTACTGGTTTTAAAGCAGCGCTGGCTACTGTGTATAGTTACTCTAACCCACTAATGAGTCAATTTTTCCAAAGAACTGCAAGATGCAATTGAATGTTTGATTCTTCGGATCACCTGAGATGATGCCTCCTGGAACAGGGGTGGCACGATGAAACTGAACTAGTTTTACAAGAATACTGTTACCCCTTTTGACCTGAGTGGTTAAACCCTGAAGACTGGTTATCAGGTTGTTTCTATTAGAAGGAGAAATTGAGGCTGGACCGGTATTTCTCTGATGCAATCCTCCTTATTTACAAAGAATGTAGAAAGTCCTGTTTCCCTGAACACAGGAGGCATAAACCAACAGGAGACAGTTTCTTTGATTTCAGTTCCAAGCCTTTGAGTCAGCACTTTACCTGAAAACTCTCTTTTAGTTCTTTTCCCCCCCTTTCCCAAAGTCATGCTACTACAGCTTTTCTGGCTGTGTCTGGGGCTTCTTTGCTCCTTCTGTGTGTTTCTGCTGCTTCTCCTCTAAGTCAGAACCAGACACACACAGCTCCACCCATCGATGCTCCAGCCCCCACCATTTGCTAGATCAGTCCCCAGGGAAACCCCTCGAGTTACATGGCACAGCTTAATTAGAAGCTGAACCTGTGTTTTGGATGGTGGCTTCTATTGTTTCAGCTATCTGGCTCCATAAAGGAGCTTGACCCAAGAGACAGAGTATGTCAACCATAGCACAGTTTCCAAAGAACTCTGCATAAGTACCTGGCTTTTCCTCAGGGTATTACTGTGACAAATGTGAAGGTGCTTGGTGGTGAATGTTGATCTGTAAAATATGGCTTGTTGTATTGTATTTCTAAGATGGTGGGTTGTAATGTCAGAAGGGAACAGACCGTTTTAGCATATTCCCCCACAGTCACAAGACAAGTGATTGCAAGTCATTAAGGGTGAATGGTCTAACTGCCAAAGAATGGAGCAGCCATCATGGGAACATTCCTTAAGTGGCTGGGTGGGCTGGCTGACTGGTGGTGGGAGGGAAAACAGTTGGAAGGAAAGAGAAGATGACACACTTAGACCCCTATAACAAAAGTTAGAGTGATATGGTAACTGGGCTCAGACACACACAAGGACTGCGGGGCTCTGAGAAAAGGGAGCCTTCCTGAAAGGGGAGAGAACAAACTGGTGGTAGTGGGAGTCACACACTGGAAAGCAATTGGAAATTAGGCAGGATCCCAACAATCTTTTGGCTTCCTAAAAGAATGTACACTAATTCTTTTCTGTTCCTGTAACTCAAGAGGGAAGCCCATCTAACTTCACTTCTAGGGAAGCATAAGTTTAGATGAGACTAAACATTCACGTAGGCTTGTCATGGGGCACCTGCCCTTTCTGGGGAGTTAGAGCCCACCCTGCATGTCACTGCCTTATGAAGGCCTCCTTGGGGGTAGCTGCCTGCCCCTGGTGGCTGATTAGTAAATAATAAAGGTTACCCAAACTCAGTTAGGGGGAGAAACTCCTGGGCAGAGAGGCCCTTGTACGAGTGCTGATCAGGGAGCCTAGAGGGTGAACTCTCCAGGAAACCCATCAAAATGGGGACCGTATAAGAGGTGCTCCTAGAGAGAGGATCCTCACAGACCCAGGGCTATAATTGACAGGCATCCAACAGAGGGTCTGATCTCAGCCAGGGGGTCTCCCAGATACTCTCTTGAAGCCCAGTCTGGCAAGGATCACCTGCTGTCCCTGGAGAAGAGTTGCAGAGGATGGATCTCCCCAGAGTCTTCTCTGAAGTTAGGGATCCTTCTCCAGTAGGGGCAAGTTGCCTAACTTCAAGGGCAAAGACTGGAATGGAGAGAACCCCTGTAAAACAGCCTAGGTAGAGAAGACCACCAGACTCAGGTTCGGGACAGATGGACTAAGAATGACTGGGTTACCCAGCTGAGATGTGGCAGGTGAAAGTTTGTTTTTTGTGTAGGCTTTTCTGTCAATAAATGAGAACCTCCACAAGGAGGTGTTCTTTAGCATTGAACAGTCTGTCAGGACTTGTTGATATCCTGGGTAAGAGCTCACCCACAACACCATACCTGCCTGCAAGGGGGTGCCCTGGGTCAGCCTGGAATGATACGGCTGTTTGTTGTGGAATCCTTTTCTCTGTTGCTCTGTTCCACTTGTTAATAAACCTACTTGTTTTAGAAAGGCTTTTGGGCACTACATCTCTGGTCATGGGCTCCTGAGGGAAAGAGATGCCGGTGTCCTATTGGACCTGCATGGTAATAAGTGGTTGGCATAGGTGGGGTATTGTACCCAGATCCCAGCCTAAGAGTAGGAGAACTGCAACATTCCACCCCAGACTAATAAGGGCATGAGGCTTAACCCCTGATAGGGTTCACTTAGACACCAGAAAGGGAATGGAGGTGCAATTAGCTTCTGCAACTCTGAAAATTACTATTGGTCAGGTCCCTCAAATCTTCCTCTCTTGTTATGCATGCTCACAACTACAATGATGTAGTTGGTTCCCCAGCTGCCTCTGGAGATTCAGGCAGCAGCAACCAAGAGTGCTCCATATCCCTTTCTTTCAGCTGCAGACCGCACCACTCTCATCAATGTCTTTGTCACCTTGAGGAAGGATTATGGAAATGCCCTCTGCTGGCTTGGTAGAGTAGTGGTAGTGTTCTGACTGTGCATGGGAGGGCTCATAGGTTCAAGTTCTGGGAAATCTCTTGCAGCAATTGTGAAAACTCTCACCTTTAAATTCACTGGGTGAAATTCCATGGCCTGTGTTATACAGCTGGCCATACTAGATGATCACAATGGACCTCTCTGGCCTTAAAAAAAAAAAATCTGAGTTCCTTCCATCCCAAGTGCTCTCCCTTACCTTGGTCCTGTACATGGTTACCATATCCTCCTTCAGCTGCTTGTTACAGAAGCTTTATTATACAGTCAAATCCCAAATTACTAGAAACTTCATGTAGGAATTAAAATGTTGGCAGTAGGCTAATCTGTGAGATGACTGTGATTGGCTGCTGACCCTAGCCCCCCTCCCGCCTCTCTGAAAGAGTCCACGTATGAAAAAGTCCCTCCATACTTGTGGATAGCTTGTATTCTACAGATCTTGTGAAAAGGTAAAAGTGCTAAAGACTGTAAATGACTAATAGGTCTTAGCTTGTCACATGGCTGCTGGGGGTAAAGGAAGGGGAATGGTATGTCCTCTCCCCTCTTGGCTGACTCAAAGCAGGGAAACCTCATGGGAATTACTGCTCAGTATTTTTTTTCACTTTTGTTTTGTGATCATTAGGTGGACTGTAAAACAAACCTTGAGGAAAAAGCCTTAAAAAAACCTATGCTTGGAGCTTTATTTCCCTTCCTTGACTGGTGAAACTGCACACCAGTTTACAGCACCTCTATTGGAGGAATACTCAAAGGGGTCTTTGATCTACTGCTGTGCACTTGAATGATTGGTTCATGAATCAAGTGGAAGTGACATTTATTAGAATGAATTTATTTTGGACACCAAAAATATTGTCTAAACCCAACTGAGTCAGTAAAGAATTCTTGAATGTCATCTATGGCTCGTTGAATGCAGCATCCTGGCTTACGTTCTATAAGTTTTACTCTTTGCTGGCCAAAATGGTATACCCTTTAGTTATTTAACACACATCATGATGGATTGCAAGTTATGCTTCCAGTTTAGCTGTTATGGGCTAGATCCACAAAGGTATTTAAGGTGCTCACCATTTAGGTGCCACGGACGTTCTGAAAACCACCACTTAGCTACCATCTGATCTTGTAGAGGCCTAAATTTTCCCCAGTAGGTATACGCAAAGCTGCCTAAATCTTGATGCTGCCCCATGGCTAACAAATTGCTTGGAGCTCTAACTCACCCCTGAGCTCTGGCAGTCTTCTTCAATTAGGCACTCTCTTGCCTATCAAACCTGTGGGGCTTGATCTCTTTGGTGCGCTCACAGTATGCCTAAGGGAATTCCCTTCTTAGATGCTTAGCTCTCCCCATGCTTTGTATGGGGAGCCTAACATAACTCAGGGCTGAGGAGTCTACCAGGTGGCAGGGCGCCTAGCAGGTAGGTGTTGCAACGCTCAGCATTGCAATGCCTAAGTCCTTTTGTGGATCCAGCTTTATGTGACTGTCCCTAGAGCAACATGACCAGGTCACTAACAGGAACTAATATGACAAGAACAAGGTAAAACAAGGGCTGCTTAAGAAACAAAGTTCAAAAGCACACCTGACTAGCCATCCTGACCTCACTGAAAATCAACCACAGAACCCAGTTTACTATGCTGGAATTACTAACATTGTACTTCTTTCCACTGAGCAGTGACACAGCGAGTATTGCTGCATTGTCTATATTACAAATGTGAGTAGCAAAAGTAGGACTGCTACCATGGAAACATTACCTGATGTCCTTTGTTAGTTTGTATTCAAGTAGGAATGAACTCACTAACTCAACACTGCACAATAAAGGGCTGATCAACTGTGGGCATAAGTCTTCGATACAAGACTACTGATTATTAACTTTAATGAATGCCTTCAACACAGCAATTCTAGCAATCATTATTCTTGTTCAACCTCATTATTAGATAAGCACAGGGGAACATGCATTAAGACACACTTTGGATTGCAAAGCCACAGCCAATTTAAGACCCTACTATTGTACAGGTTAAAAAAGTTGCTAGTTGAGAGATAAATATAGTGTGTGTGGTGGTGGGGGGGGATTAAACTAAAACTGGACCAGCTAACTTTGTAGTACACAAAGTCAATTTAGTTTTAAAATACATCCATCGGTGCAACTTTCATTAAATGGTTTATATTGACGTATGCAACGTTTAATATTTTTATCTGTAAAAGTCCAGAGGGTTAGAACCTCTACTCTCCCTCTGATTCTGTGACAGCACGGGTATCATTCCTACTACACAGCTTTCTTTTCATAAAAATGAATATTCCATAGGTCCCAAATAACATCCTGTCATTATTACTGAGTTCAGCTGGTTGAAAAGACATTTCTCAAGGAATTTCTTACAAAATATTTTTTATTACTTCAATGAAACATTTGAAATTTTTCAACCTGCTCAATAGCTGGTTTGAAAACAGGAAAAAAAACTAGAAAAATGTAGCTCTTTTTCAAATAAACGTTTTTGGAGGGGGAGCAGCTCTGTTCTGGGGTTCAAAAAATTGAAGTTTACCTTTTTTTAAAACTGCTACTATTGCAGTTGATCCTTTAGCTCCTTCCTGCCAAAATACTGAGTCTTCCTCACTGCCATTCTTCTACCATTTGCATTAAAAAACAAGCTTGCTTGAGGAAGTGGAAGATGCATTGGAAAACTCTACCTCTGTTACTTCTAGTTCTAACTGAGGTAAACCAACTAAGCCCAAGCATGTAGTGTGTGACATTCTGTACATATCGACCTGAAAAAAATTCTTGACATATTGAATGATGTGACCCTGGTTGTTTTACATGTTACCTAAAAAAGAGCTCAGTGTAACCAACAGAAGTTGGTCCAATAAAAGATATTTCCTCACCCCAGCCCCGCTTGTTTCTCTAATATCCTGGGACTAACACAACGACAACAACATTGCAGACTGTGGAATGTCTCCCAGAGAAGGTGAGGGAGTTGTATCAGCTGAGTCATTCGAAACTGGAATGAATGAATCACTCAAGATTCTAGTGTAGGGAACAACCCTGCACTTTCAGGGGCATGAACTCAATGACCCATAGTAGGTCTAGTCTATTTCTGAGTTCTATGATGCAGGGTAAATAGACTGACAGTTGCTAGAGATTTTAGCCAGGAATGTATTTTTTTGCAAATTTGATCCATACTGATTTCTTCTTCCCTGTTCATTTTGGAAGAAAGTAGTGTGAACTTCAGTCTACATGGGATTCAAAAATAAAGGTAGGCTGTAGTGAAGTATTAAATGGCCAGCTCACTGAAGATGGAGATCACTACTATGGGAGGTGTGAGAGGCATGAGAACACATGGGATGCCTAGGATAAGTGAATGTAAATTTAATTTTTCTTTTGCACTATTTGTCTTGATTTATTATCACACTACCAAATGTCTAGGAACTTACTTTTAAAAAAAATACATACAATCATCACACTATGCAAACTTCCCTTCCTCCCCTTATCAAATTAACAGACCTCCCAAAAGCCAACTGTAAGAAAATCCACATTTTTCTAAACAAGTTTGATTGGACCTGCCCTGCCTGAATTGTTTTATTAAGTAGTGGGGAAAAAATGAACCCAAGTTCAGCCCTGGCACAGGTAGGGGCAACTCCCACTGTACTGAATGTAGGAACAAGAATATTGATCAAGAGCTTTACTCCCAGATACCTACTCCAGCATGACTAAAGCGCAGTCACATCCTTGGGAGTGGCTCTTTGGCATCTAGTATATCTCAGCAGCAGAAGGAACACACAGATCTTTTAACTATATCCCTTTGGCTTCATTTCTGCTATGGCCACATATGGCTCAGACAGTAGTTGCCATGAGACCATGATTGCTACAATGAGCAAAACAATATCTTGCGATTTTTATCTGCTGTGACAATCAAATACATAGACCCAGTGCCTGTGGGGTTTTGTTTGTTTCTTTTTGGGTAGTCAGGGCATGCTCAGAACAGTTTTCTAGCACTAATGAAAATAGCGTGATCCCATTATCAATAAAGCAAACTGGCTTTTCACATTATACCAAGGCCTTGTTCCTGAAAGTCCATGTAAGGTGGGCAGTATACAGTGTTAGCCTATTGTCCCCTGGTGCAAATCTGAGAGACTGCTATACATGGCCATGAGAAAAGTTAATTAAAAGCTAAGACTTGTCCTTCCACAGAGAGAGTGTGACTCTCTGCAGTTTGTGTGCCTGCTCTAATCCTTTCATGAATGCAGGGTGAAAGAGAAAATAAAGGAGTGACAGGTTGTGGGTGAGAGAAATGGGCTTTAATCAGGGCTGGCTCCAGCATTTCTGCTGCCCCAAGCAAAAAAAAAAAAAAAAAAACCCCGCCC
>NW_020664436.1:45658172-45673612 GCF_002925995.2 Terrapene triunguis
GCAGGTGCCGCCCCTCTCCCTTGGCCGCCCCAAGCACCTGCTTGTTAAGCTGGTGCCTAGAGCCGGCCCTGGCTTTCATGTAATCTCCTGCATACGACTTGGCTCTGCTCCTCTCTGTTGCTACTTTTTTTTTTTAAATACACTATAGAAGGAAAAAGCACTTCTTTCAGTACCCTAGTACCTTTCCATAAATAAAAGACATGTGACAAATAAAAACACCTGCTTCCCCTTACCCTAAAACCAGAAAATAACTAATCCCAAATAAAGTCAAACCTAAACACTATTCCTAACGTGCCCCTTTCTCCCCAAACAGCTGGCTCCAGCGATGATCATTGCAGTGTGTCCAGAAGGTCAAAAGATCTGGACTAGGTCAGACCCACGCAGAGAGTACATTTAAAACCTGAGGACAAACCACCCTGGCACCAGTTTCCACCACATCTGCCTCTCCTGATCTCAAATATGGCAGGATGGCACAGGGAGAGAGGCAGTCTCTCAAGCAGGCAGGCCATGAGCTTTATAAGTCAAAAACAACCCCTTACGTTCTAATAGGGAGTCCAACCAGGTCCTGGGGCAATGGTGGTGTGTGCTCCCAGCAAGATACACTGCTTAATGAGCAGGCTGTTGCATTCTGCTCTAGTTTTATTTTCCAGGTGCAGCCTCAGATAGAATGCAATAAGCTTGAGGTGACAAAGGCATGGATCAGTAGTTGGATCCCAAAGCCCATCTCCAAATGAAATCAATACAACCTCCTGGCAAGACAGTTGAATAAAAGACTTCCTCGTTAGTGTTTGTATATGGTCACTTACTAACAGGTGGGGAATCCAGCACTACCTCAAGTTAGTAAGTTCTCGTTACGAAACGTGGGCACACCCTTGCTTAAAGGGGCAAATACAATCCTTCTCATATTTTCTGGTTGCTCCTTCCAGCGTGAGCCTACCATCATCACTTCAGTTCTGTTTGGCTTGAACCCAACTAACTTTGATCTATATTCCAGTCTCAGCTACACACTGGGTAGAACCTTCAATAGCATTGAACTGTCTGGGGAGATTCAGAGATCTAGAACTCTGGCTGACACACAACAGACCATGCTGCCTCACTAATCCTCCCACTGACCTTTACAGGCCATGAACATGAGGGGAAACAAAATGCAATCCTGCAGAACCCCACATGCGTGTCCTTAGAGAGGAGAAGCAATTGCCCCAACTCCCTTTTGGGAATTCTCAGCAAGGAAGAAATGGAGTTAGCTGAGAGCAGCCCTATCCACTCTTAGTACAGTCTGTAGGAAAATCAATACTGGAGTGGAGAGTATGCTTATAAAACTTAGATGACCCCAAGCTGGGAGGGATGGCAAGCACTTTGGAGGACAGGATTAGAATTCAAAATGACCTTGACAAAGGAGAGAATTTGGTCAGAAATCAACATGCCAAAAGTCAAAAAAGACAAATGTAAAGTACTATACTTAGGAAGGGGGAAAAAATGCACAAGTACAAAAGGGGGAATAACTGGCAAGGCAGTAGTACTGCTGAAGAGGATGTGGGGATTATAGTAGATCACAAGTGGAATATAAGCCACCAACGTGACACAGTTTTAAAAAAAAAAAAGGCTAATATGCTGGTATTTATTAACAGGTGTGTCCTATGTAAGACATGGCAGGTACTTGTCCTGGTCTATTTGGCACTGGTGAGGTCTCAGCTGAAGTGCTATGTCCAGTTCTGGGCATCACATTTTAGGAAAGATGTAGACAAATTTGAGAGAGTGCAGATGAGAGCAACAAAATGATAAAAGATTTAGAAAACTTGACCTATGAGGAAAGGTTAAAAAAACAACACCTGGGCACATTTAGTCTTGAGACAGGAAAACTGAAGTGAGATTTGATAACAGCCTTGAAATATGTTAAGGGCTGCTATAAAGAGGGGAGTGATCAATTGTTCTCCATGTCCACTAAAGGTAGGACAAGAAATAATCAGCTCAGTCTGCAACAAGGGAGATTGAGGTTGGATATCAGGAAACGTTCCTAACTATAAGGATAGTTAAGTACTGGAATAGGCTTCCAAGGGAGGTTGTAGAATCCCTATCGCAGGAGGTTTTAAAGAACATGTTAGACAAATGCTTTTCAGGGATTGTCTAGTTATACTTGGTCCTGCCTCAGGGCAGGAGACTGGACTAGATGCCCACTCAAGGTCCCTTCCAGTCCTACACAGCTATGAATCACACCTAAACGATCAACAATGCTGAAGGGAGCTCATTGGGAAAAAGGCAACAGTGTGGTATAATGGACAGGGCAAAAAACTGGAATGTAAGGAAGCTGGGTTCAAGTCCCACCTGTACCACTGCTTTGCTGCATGACCTTGGGCAAGTCACTTCCCTTCCTGTGCCTCAGTTTCCCTCAGCTGTAAAATGGGAATTATGATACTGGTTTCTGTAAAGCATTTTAAGATCTATGAATAAAAAACACCATAGCAGGGCTCAGTATTATTATGATAGCACTGAAATATGTAGGCAGGAGTAACAAAGTGGATGGGTAGCAGTGTATATCTCTTAATGCAGAATGAGTTTCCCATGTATTCCCTGTCCTGTTCATCTCCTTTTACCTTGTGCTTCGAGATGCAGGATGCAGATACCTGTGCTGGGCAGGAGCAAGCCCTATACAGGGGTCTTAGGCCTGGTCTACACTACGAGTTTAGGTCGACTTTAGCCGCGTTAAATCGAATTAAGCCTGGACACGTTCACACGACGAAGCCCTTTCTTTCGACTTAAAGGGCCCTTTAAACCGGTTTCTTTACTCCACCTCCGAAGAGGGGATTAGCGATAAAATCGGCCTTAGGGGGTCGGAATTGGGTTAGTGTGGATGGAATTCGACGTTATTGGCCTCCGGGAGCTATCCCACAGTGCTTCATTGTGACCGCTCTGGACAGCACTCTCAACTCAGATGCACTGGCCAGGTAGACAGGAAAAGCCCCGTGAAAGTTTGAATTTCATTTCCTGTTTGCTGAGCGTGGAGAGCACAGGTGACCACGCAGAGCTCATCACCACAGGTAACCGTGATGGAGTCCCAGGATCGCAAAAGAGCTCCAGCATGGACAGAACGGGAGGTACGGGATCTGCTCACCATATGGGGAGATGAATCAGTGCTGGCTGAACTCCGAAGCAGTAAACGAAATGGCAAAATATTAGAAAAGGTCTCCAAGGCCATGAAGGACAGAGGCCATAACAGGGACGCACAGCAGTGCCGCATGAAAATTAAGGAGCTAAGGCAAGCCTACCACAAAGCCAGAGAAGCAAATGGAAGGTCCGGGACTGAGCCGCAAACATGCCGCTTCTACGCGGAGCTGCATGCCATTCTAGGGGGTGCAGCCGCCACTACCCCAACCGTGTGCTATGAGTCCCTCACTGGAGAAACACACAGGGAAGCGGGTTTGGGGTACGACGAAGATGAGGATGAAGATAATGTAAATAGCTCACAGCAGCAAGGAAGCGGAGAAACCAGTTTTCCCAACAGCCAGGATATGTTTATCACCCTGGACCTGGAACCAGTAACCCCCGAACTCACCCAAGACCCTGGGGGCACACAGGGGACCTCTGGTGAGTGTACCTTTGTAAATATTACACATGGTTTAAAAGCAAGCGTGTTTAATGATTAATTTGCCCTGGCAATCGCGGCCAGTACAGCTACTGGAAAAGTCTGTTAACGTGTATGGGGATGGAGCGGAAATCCTCCAGGGACATCTCCAGAAAGCTCTCCTTCATGTACTCCCAAAGCCTTTGCAAAAGGTTTCTGGGGAGGGCTGCCTTATCCCGTCCGCCATGGTAGGACACTTTACCACGCCAGGCCAGTAGCACGTAGTCTGGAATCATTGCATAACAAAGCATGGCAGCGTATGGTCCCGGTGTTTGCTGGCATGCAGACAACATCCATTCCTTATCGCTCTTTGTTATCCTCAAGAGAGTGATATCATTCACGGTCACCTGGTTGAAATGGGGCAATTTTATTAAGGGGACATTCAGAGGTGCCCCTTCCTGCTCTGCTGAACAGAAATATTCCCCGCTGTTACCCACGCGGTGGGGGGGAGGGGTGAAGTGATCATCCCAGAGAATTGGGTGTGTGGGGGAGGGGAATTAGTTGGGTTTGTGCTGCATGTTAACCCTGAAACCGCAGCCCCTCCTTTTACATTGCAAACCCATTTTAAATGGCCAACCCAACGGGTGCTTGGTTTGGTTAATGAGAGCAGTACTGTTTGAAACCATCCCCATATGTTAAGAAGGTTAAAAAAGCCAAAAGACTGTGTCTTACCATGGCTGCCTGCAAACTGAAATCTGTGGCCTGGCACTGCGTGAGTTATCTCACACCAAACCGGCAGGCCCTCAATATAAGAGGGAAAATGCGACCTTGTAACGAAAGCACATGTGCTGTGTAATGTGAACAGCAAAATTTAACGTGAAAGAGTGTACCCATTGTTCTCTAAAATGTGTCTTTTTTAACCACCTCTCCCTTCTCCTCCACCAGCTGCAAATCTTTCTCTTTCACAGAGGCTAGTGAAGATTCGAAAGTGAAAGCGAAGGACGCGTGATGAAATGTTTACAGAACTACAGACTGCCTCCCACGCTGACAGAGCACAGCAGAATGCGTGGAGGCAGTCAATGACTGATTATAGAAAAGCCCAATATGAGTGAGAGGAGAGGTGGCGTGCTGAATCGCGGGCTGAAGATGATAGGTGGCGTCAGCTTGCAGACAGAAGGCAAGAGTCGATGCTCCGGCTGCTGGAGCATCAAACTGATATGCTCCAGGAGTATGGTTGAGCTGCAGGAAAGGCAGCAGGAGTAGAGACCGCCGCTACAGCCCCTGTGTAACCAACAGCCCTCCTCCCCAAGTTCCATAGCCTCCTCACCCAGACGCCCAAGAACACGGTGGGAGGGCCTCCGGCCACCCAGTCACTCCACCCCAGATGATTGCCCTAGCATCAGAAGGCTGGCCTTCAATAAGAGTTAAAGTTTTAAACTGCAGTGTGTCCTTTTCCTTCCCTCCTCCCCCACCCATCCCGGGCTACCTTTGCAATTATCCCCCTAGTTGTGTGATGAATTAATAAAGAATGCATGAATGTGAAGTAACAATGACTTTATTGCCTCTGCAAGGGGTGCTCGAAGGGGGGAGGGTAGGGGAGGGTGAGGTGGTTGGTTTACAGGGAAGTAGAGTTAACCGGGTGGGTGGGGGGCGGAGAGTTCATCAGGGAGAAACAAACAGAAGTTTCACACCGTAGCCTGGCCACTCACAAAACTCGTTTTCAAAGCTTCTCTGATGCGCACCGCGCCATGCTGTGCTCCTCTAACCGCCCTGGTGTCTGGCTGCGCGTAATCAGCGGCCAGGCGATTTGCCTCAACCTCCCACCCCGCCATAAATGTCTCCCCCTTACTCTCACATATATTGTGGAGCGCACAGCAAGCAGCAATAACAATGGGGATATTCTTTTCGCTAAGGTCTGAGTGAGTCAGTAAGCTGCACCAGCGCGCTTTTAAACGTCCAAATGCACATTCTACCACCATTCGGCACTTGCTCAGCCTGTAGTTGAACAGGTCCTGACTCCTGGCCCGGCTGCCTGTGTACGGCTTCATGAGCCATGGCATTAAGGGGTAGGCTGGGTCCCCAAGGATCACGATAGGCATTTCAACATCCCCAACGGTTATTTTCTGGTCCGGGAAGAAAGTCCCTTCCTCCAGCTTTCGAAACAGAACAGAGTGCCTGAAGACGCGAGCATCATGTACCCTTCCCGGCCAGCCCACGCTGATGTTGGTGAAACGTCCCTTGTGATCCACCAGGGCTTGCAGCAGCATTGAAAAGTACCCCTTGCGGTTTATGTACTCGGTGGCTTGGTGCTCCGGTGACAAGATAGGGATATGGGTTCCGTCTATCGCCCCACCACAGTTTGGGAATCCCATTGCAGCAAAGCCATCCACTATGGCCTGCACGTTTCCCAGAGTCACTACCCTTGATATCACCAGGTCTCTCATTGCCCTGGCAACTTGGATCACAGCAGCCCCCACAGTAGATTTGCCCACTCCAAATTGATTCCCGACTGATCGGTAGCTGTCTGGCGTTGCAAGCTTCCACAGGGCTATCGCCACTCGCTTCTCAACTGTGAGGGCTGCTCTCATCCTGGTATTCTAGCGCTTCAGGGCAGGGGAAAGCAAGTCACAAAGTTCCATGAAAGTGCCCTTACGCATGCGAAAGTTTCGCAGCCACTGGGAATCGTCCCACACCTGCAGCACGATGCGGTCCCACCAGTCTGTGCTTGTTTCCCGGGCCCAGAATTGGCGTTCCACGGCATCAACCTGCCCCAGGAACACCATGATTTCCACATTGCTGTGGCCTGTGCCTTGTGAGAGGTCTATGTCCATGTCCATTTCCTCATCACTCTCGTGGCCGCGCTGCAATCGCCTACTCGGCTGGTCCCGGTTTTGCTTTGGCATGTCCTGGCTCTGCATATACTCCAGGACAATGCGCGTGGTGTTCATAGTGCTCATAATTGCCACAGTGATCTAAGCGGGCTCCATGATCCCAGTGCTAGCTATGGCGTCTGGTCTGAAAAAAGGCGCGAAATTAGTATCTGACGGACCAGGGGAAGGAGGGAGAGAGGGAGGGAGGGGCGAGTGACGACATGGCGTACAGGTACAGGGAATTAAAATCAAGAAAGGTGGCTGTGCATCAGGGAGAAACACAAACAACTGTCACACAGAATGGCCCCCCCCAAAGATTGAACTCAAAAGCCTGGGTTTAACAGGCCGTTGATTTGACGGAGGGAGGGGGGAAGGAAATGAATACAGAACAAATCTATTTTTTACATCTTAAGACGACGGTGCAGCATGACTGATAGCCCTCGGCATTTTCTGGGTGCTTGGCAGCAAATACTGGGCGCTTGGCAGTTAGCCTTCAGGCCTATTGCACAATCTGCTGCTCAGGGAAGACTCTGCTAACGTGCGATGAGCCAACAGGGCGCTTGGCAGAAAATGGCATACTACGACTGATAACCATCATCAAGACAGTTCCATAGGACTGAGCATGTCTGCCCAGGTGCCCATGATCGACAGCCACTGCTGTACGACGAGGACGGTTACCAGTCGTAATAAACCATCTACTGCCAAAAGGCAAAAGGCAAGGGGCTGGTGCAATGCAGCCCCACGGCTGCCAGCCCCACGGCTGCCGGCACCCAGATTGCCAATGAAGGCTACCAGTCATGCTGCACCGTCTACCGCCAAAAGGCAGTTAGCTGCTGCTGCGTAGCAATGCAGTCCCACGTCTGCCGGCACCCAGATGACATATGGTGACGGTGAACTGAGCGGGTTCCATGCTTGCCGTGGTATGTTGTCTGCACAGGTAACCTAGGTAAAAAGGCACGAATCTATTGTCTGCCGTTGCTGTGACGGAGGGGGAGGGGCCTGACGACATGTACCCAGAACCCCCCGCGACACTGTTTTGCATCATTCGGGCATTGGGATCTCAACCCAGAATTCCAATGGGCGGCGGAGACTGCGGGAACTGTGGGATAGCTACCCATAGTGCAATGCTCCGGAAGTCGACGCTAGCCTCGGTACTGTGGACGCAGTCCGCCGACTAGAGCACTTAGAGCATTTTATGTGGGGACACACACAATCGGCTGTATACAACCGATTTCTATAAAACCGGCTTCTATTAATTCGACCTAATTTCGTAGTGTAGACATACCCTTAGTTGTTTTAAGAAATAAATGACCTAGTGCTTGGAATGAGAGGTGTATGCTGTGCAATAACAATTGCCATCAGAGTCTTTACAAGTATAAATGTAATGAAAATAACTGATATGGAGGATGTGACTGTGTAGAAGCTGCAAGATACTGTATCACCTATCACCTTGTGTCAGTGTCAATTTATGTTTGCAACTCACTTGAGAAAAAAATAAACACATGTAAAACAATCTTTTCATACTGATTTTGTAACACTGCCTTAAAAAGCTCTTCAGACACTAGTTGAATTTATTTCCACTTACACAAGTGGACTGCTTCAACTTTTCCATTCCTGTGGAATAATTTTCCATGGGCCTCATCTCATGATTTTCACAGATTCATAGACTCGGAGACCCGAAGGGACCATTTTGGGAAAAAAGACAAGTTGCCGTACTAAATAAGCCCATTGATTTATTAAGTCTGGTATCCTGCTGTTGTGTATTGTACAGAGGAAAGTGAAAAAATACCCACAACACACCTAGCTAGTTGTGCATTTTTGCATTCAGGTGAAAAAAAGAATCCTTCCTTTTCTTTAGAGCAATCAGTTTATGTCCTGATGCATGAGATTTTTTTTAACCTTTATCTTACCAAGCACAATTACAAATAATATTATCCTGATCCTTTTGAAATCCGGCCACAGAATTTGACTCTGATCTCCTCGATTTTGGTTATTACATGATCAGTGTGTGTGTGTGTTGTACCTATACCTGGGTATAATGTCCCCTTTTTCCTTGGCCCATATAAGGTCAGGGAGCATTGAAGAGGTAGCACTCTTCAGACCCTATGTTGCTTTCTAACTAGTGGCCCCCTTTGGCTGGTGGAAAAGGTAATATTCCTGAGTTCTGGAAGGAGCTGTATCCCCAGTTCTCTTAGCCTATGGGAAGGCTGTTGTGATGTAAAGCCTCAGAGGAAAGGAGTAGGAGAAGAGGTAAATAGGATCATAAAGGGCCTTGAGGGGAGGGGGGGGGAAGAGAGAGAGAGAGAGAGAGAGAGAGAGAGAGAGTGTGTGTGTGTGTGTGTGCGCGCGCGCACACGTATGTGAAGGGTGAGTGGGGGACAGACAGACTTTTTAACCAAACAAGGATCGGGGCGTGGAGGGAGAGCCAGAATGACTAAATAATTGCAGGGTTAAAAAAAAAAAAAAAAAAGTCCAATGGGTAAAGTTGCTTTGTCAGATAAGTCAGATTTTTTTAATTGGAAAACTCCCCAAAGACCAAATGGTTTAGTGTTGCTTATGCTTTCTTTAGACATTTTGCCAAATATTTGCATTTGAAATAAATTACAGAATGTTTGGATTTCTGTAATTGATTCTAACACAAGAATTAGTGAACTAAAAAAAAAAAAAGGAAAAAAGCGTTATCTTTTCTGAAGGGGCTTAAAATGCTGTTGAAGGAAATCATTTGCCTATTCTCAATTTTTGTTTGATAGAACAAAAAACCCTAAGCAATAAAATCAGGGTCCAAGAAAAACATTTAGCTTGAAAAAAGGTTGAAAAATGTAGCTTTGGAAAGATCACTGCTTACATGGGATTGTTCAACAAATTCCTGTTGTGTGAGGTTTGGCATATACTTTCTAAAAATATCAGACTCTGGGGAAGCCAGACAAAGCCCAGGTCTTGGACCAAACGAGGCATGCAGTGTGAATCTGTTAGTGATTATATCCATAATGAAATATGTGCCCAAATTTAGCAGTACAAACCCCCAATACAATATGAAAACACAGCATGTACAGTCCTTACCATAATATATAGCCAACAGAGAAGGTGCATACTGCAGCCAGTCCACAGCTCCTGCTGGGAAACTGATGATGTGTTGTTCTCATCTCGATTAATATAAAGGGCAAAACTGTTGTATGCTAAGAAAAAAAAAAAAAAAAAAACGAAACAAGAGAAAAACAAAAAAAAAAAAAAAAAAAAAAAAAAAAAAAAAAATTGTACAAAAAAAAAAAAAAAAAACGCAACAGGAGAAAACCAGGTGATACAAATGATTCTCACTGCATTTCAACACTTGTTCTACAACAGGAAACTTAATAGCAAAGACTTCTCACAAGAAAAACAAAATTCAGAGGTAATCTCTTTATAGGCATGGAAAAAGACAAAACCATGAGCATATAAAGCCGATCAAATTTAAACCCTATTACTTAAATTGGCCTTTTTAATGCTTGAGCACGGAGGGCAGTGTAGGAAAAAGTGAGCAGAACATACATTTTTGTTTTGTCTGAGGGTTGCAGTGTAGGATCATTTTGTGATTAAGGGACAGGACCTGGAACTAGGGGAACTGGGTTGTACTCCCAGGTCTGCTCCACAATTGCTATATGACCTTTGCCACATCACTTAGGTCAGGGGCGGGAAAACTTTTTGACCTGAGGGCTGCATTGGGTTTCCAAAATTGTATGGAGGGCTGGTTAGCGGAGACTGTACCTCCCCAAACAGCCAGGCATGGCCTGGCCCCACCCCCTATCCGACCCCCCGCCCGCTTCTTGCCCCCTGACAGCCCCCCCGAGACTCCTGCCCCATCTAACTCCCGTCTGCCCCCGGAACCCCTGCCTCTGACTGCCCCCCGCCACCCCATCCAATCCCTCCTCTCCTTCCTGACTGCCCCCTGGTGACTCCTGCCCCCATTCAACCCCCGTTCCCTACCCTCTGACCCCTATCCACACCCCCTGACCACCACCCTGAACTCCCCTGCCCTCTATCCAACCCCCCTGCTCCGTGCCCCCTTACCGCGCTGCCTGGAGCACTGGTGGCTGGCGGCGCTACAGCTGTGCTGCCCAGAGCAGCAGGACAGGCCGCCGCACTGCCTGGCTGGAGCCAGCCATGCCACCGCGCAGCGCAGGCCCTGGCTCTGCAGCTGCATTGCCCCAGAAGCTCGCAGCCCCGCTGCCCAGAGCATTGCGCCAGCGGTGGAGCGAGCTGAGGCTGCGGAGCTGGGTGCTAGCCTCCCTGGGCAGGAGCTCAGGGGCCGGGCAGGAGGGTCCCGCGGGCCGTAGTTTGCCCACCTCTGACTTAGGTCAAATGTGTCCACTATTTTCGGACGCCCAACTTCAGACTCTGGTTGTTAGAGGCACAGAGCACCCACAACTCCAAGTGAATCAATGGAAGCTCCAAGTGTTTAGGTCTGTTTCAGAGGTTCTAATGTTTCTCAATTTGGGGATCCAAAATTAGGGGTAAAATTAGGGATAATTACCTTTCTTATAGAGGTGTCGTGAGTCTTAACTTGTTAATCTTGGTAAAATTAATTGATATCCTCAGATAAAAGGCACCAAGGCTAGTGTTCTAGCAATGCCTATATAGCACCTGTCCATGTTTAGAAGGGACAGTCTTTATTTTATCATTCCACCTTCTAGTTTTCCTGCACTGCACCTTCTAAAATGATCTCCTCATCCAATTAATATCAGCAGAGTGAAAAAGTGTCCTCCCCCTATCCCCAAGCTATACATAACTTGATGTATAGATTTCAAAATGTTAGCAGGTATGAAAATGTACAGAAATGAGGAGCAAATCCATCTCAAAATAAAGTTTTGGATTAAAACTTTCATTTTTGAACATACAGGTCAGGCAGAAGTGATCCTATTGGTGACTCCAGCAGCATACATTGCATTGCAGACCTGGCGTGGATCTGTACACCAATCTCCCACTGAGTTGAAGGAGAGGTCTACATACAGGCGTCAGGATTGCAGGAGCAGTCTAAATCATAAACCAGTTTCAATCCTTTCTTAATACTGTCTCAGGAATAAGACAAGAATGTTGTTGCTTATGGCCAAATTCTGCCAGCAGATGTGCACGTGCAGCCCTCATTTGTTGACCTCGGTGGAAGCTGCAGATTGAGGGCTGAATTTGGAATTTAATAATTTAATTTTGTGAACACCTTAAAATGTTAACCAGTATTATGGTGGGAGGGACAGAGAAGCTAAAAATATCTTTGTGGGGATAACAGGCCTTAATGAGATAAAACAGAACAGCCTTTTGTAGACCTGCTCTTCTTTAACAACTGTAAATAAATATATATATATATATATATATATATATATATATATAGTAAAGACTAAGACAGTGGAAATTTCTCTGGCTCACAGATGTAACATAATCTGGATTGGATAAGTGTTCTGATTTTCAATACACTAGTAATTAATGACTGGCATTTAGAGAATGTCAGGTGGATAATATAGCAGTTAGGGGAGCTTTCAATTTCTTCATCTTTTAACAGCTTGTTCCGCCCCCATCCCTTTAAACAATATAAATCAGCACCAAGGGAATGCATGTATGTTTTACATGTGGTCTATTATAGTTGCACCCACTACTATCTTAAGGTCTATTAACTGTGCAAAACCTTCAGAGTGCACTGACAGGAGTTGGCAGCAAACCAACTCTGGAATGTTCACTTGGAGGTTTGGGGTCTGTATGTGAAACCCTTTAGATGCAGTTCTGGTATCCAGCTTTATATGCCTGGGCTAATGTGGTGTAGCCGAAGCTGTGTAAACAACTCCAGCCCAGGCTCAATTTATGTAGGAACCAGGGGTCAGTAAATATGTTAACCTCCAAAACCCCCTTGATTCTCTGCAGGTTATCAGTTCTTTCTGATCTGTTCACCAAGTCTTAATTATCCATCATAAACCTGATTTCAATGTATTATTGTTGATTATTTGTATTATTGTAGCACTTAGGAGCCCCAGTCATGGACCAGGACCCCATTGTGGTAGATGTTGTACAAATAAAACAAAAAGACAGTCCCTGCCCCCAAAGAGCTTACAACCTAAGCCTAAGATGTGAGACAACAGGTGGATAGAGACAGATGGGAGAGACCAAGGAAGCAAGGAGACAATATTTGTCAGCACGCTAGGCTGTAATGTCAGCACACCAGCAGCCTAATTGTTGTCAAGTTTTTTGGGGACCTCAGAGCAAAGTAAAGTTTTAAGGTGGTTTGAAGGTGGATCATGAGGAAGTTTTGTGGATGCTTAGGGGAGCATCTCCCAAGTGTGAGGGGCAGCACGGGAGAAAGCAATTGCCCCATTTTGCCAGAGATTAGTGTTTCTTTTGACACCAGGTAATAATAGTATGACACACAGGAATGTTGAACAAACTGATCTTTAGTTCTGGACCCTAGCTAAGAGACATGGGTTAGCATTATATCAGGTTAATAACTGTCACATGGCAGATGTCATTATTCCCCAATTCCAATGGCTACTGCTCCAGGTCTCCAGGATGGTCCTTAATTTTGACGTACACAAATGAAAAAGGTCAGGGGAACTTCATTTTTTCCCTTGCACAGAGACATATGGCTCTGTAGCTCCTCTGTGCCTTAGTCATCTCTCATTTTGACTCCACTCTTTGGGCCTGTCTACATAGCAGGGAAAAACCCAGGGCTGACCCATGCCAGCCAACTCAGGCTCACAGGGTTCGGGCTACGGGGCTGTTTCATTACTCTGTAAACTTCCAGGCTCAGGCTGTACCCTGGGTTCTAGGACCCTGTGCAGTGGGAGGGACCCAGAGATAAGGCTCCAGCTCGTGCCCAGAAGTTAACACAACAATG
Source organism: Terrapene triunguis (assembly GCF_002925995.2). Classification (NCBI taxonomy): domain Eukaryota; kingdom Metazoa; phylum Chordata; order Testudines; family Emydidae; genus Terrapene; species Terrapene triunguis. The sequence continues at coordinate 45,671,452 of NW_020664436.1, forward strand.
AAACAGCCCTGCAGCCCGAGCCCCGCAAGCCGTAGTTGGTAGGCATGGGCCAGCCCCAGGTTTTTCTTTGCTGTGTACACATACCCTTTAAATCAGTGCATTGACGCTCTCTCCCTTTCTATATCAAGTTAAATCTTGTGGCCCTCAGCTTTCCACACTTGTCTGCACCTCTGTCCCCACTTCTTCCTATTCCCCCCTCTTGCTCTGCCACTCCCTACCACCTTATTGCTCCATTTTGTATGCTTCTCCCACTTCTGGGCTTTCTGCCATGCTGCCCCTCTCAGCTGTGACTCACTCTCACACCTTGTCAGACAGGCAATCATCCTGACCTTCATTCAAATCATTCTTTAAAACACACTTCAGCTGAGCCTACCACCTCAGCTAGAAGTACTGTGGTTCACACCTTTAAAAAAGTGCAGTGCCAACTACTCTGGACATTAATGTATCATTTTGCACTTCTCTCTCTTTCACTCTAGTTTTAATCTAATGGGACCATGTCTATCTCTGTGTTTTGTACAGCTCACAGCACTGTGTTGCCATTTAAACAAATAATAAGTAGCTAAACAGTTTGTCAAACTTTAGTAGTCACGTCCAGCTTCTGGACTGAGAACTTGTCTATCAGCTCTCGATCCAATGCGAATTAAAATGATCAGATAGATTGTAAACCTAAAAAAATAAAAGAGTTTACCACAAAAATAATAGCATACCCTAAAGGGTGGTGTACCCTGAAAAATGGCTCTGTAAAAATTAATGGCACAATTTTACTCAACAGATCTATTCCTTTTGCATAATAATAATAAAATAAAAAGCTTTTTCTGCTTTTTTGTAATCTCTGCTAACTCTGAAGAGCTGGCACTGCTCTCTGTGGGAGAGTGAACTACAGGTTTTATTCCATCTTGTGCATTAGAGTTCTCCCCTAAGGCCTGATCTACACTTAAAATTGGATCAACCTAACTGTCACTCAGGGCTGTGAAAAATGTCTCACCCTTAGGGCTGTAGTTAGGTCAACCTAACTCCTGGTGGCTAGGTTGCTGAAAAAATTCTTCCGTTGACCTCACTACCACCTCTCAGAGAGATGGATTAATTACATCAATGGAAAAAACCCTTCCATCTGTGTAGGAAGTGTCTACACTATGGCCTACAGCATCACAGCTGCTTTGCCACAGTCTTGCCACTGTAGTGTAAAAATGCCCTAAGTTTCAATCAGTTACATCTGTGCAAACCTACTGAAGGCAAAGAGGTTGCACAGGTGTCACTGAGGGTATACTTCAAAGAGGGTGGGGTTGCACAGATGTAACTAAGGGCAACTTGGCTTGCAGAACCTTTACTACTGGAAACAATGCAGAGAAAGCAAAACCTCAACTGTCAGAGCCCAGGCTGAGTTTGCAGGTCATCTTACATACAGAAATCACTGATGGATATTAAACACCAAACCTCCCAACCTCACTCTTTTTTAAAAGACTGACTTTTTAGCATGACTATGTGAGCACATACTGCAATAATTTTCCCTTACAACTGCAAGGTGGAGCAAGTCCCCTAACCACTGTACTCGCTTCTGAGAGAGACGGAGCTGTACTGAGACATATGCTCAAAATGCACATTTATTAATGCCTTTTTAAAGGATATTTTAAAAAAAATTTCCCCATCCCCCCTCATGGGGTTTGGAGTGTGTGTGTACATATGACCCTAGTGACATTTTAGACTGAAAAAATCATATTACAAATAGGCACATCTGTACTGTCAGCCCAGCAAATTTAGACTTGATGTACTATACTTTCCATTTTTAGTTATATACTGCTACAGGTATTCAGAAGGAAAGGTTTTATGCAAAACACGTACATTAAGAAGGAGTCTGTAATAGACTTTTTTTTTAAAAATTAAATGCTCCAGTGTTGAAAGCTTGCTTACAGTCTGCCTTCCCACCAGTAAGTACTGCTTTAACACTACAGGAACTGCTCACTTAAAGTCATCCCGGTTAACGTTGTTTCGATGTTAAGTTGCTGATCAATTAGGGAACATGCTCGTTTAAAGTTGTGAAATGCTCCCTTCTAACGTCGTTTGGCAGTCGCCTGTTTTGTCCACTACTTGCAGGAAGAGCAGCCCGTTGCAGCTAGCTGGTGGGTGGTTGGAACCAGGGTGGACCGGCAGCCCCCCCCCCCCA
>NW_020664436.1:45673712-45715017 GCF_002925995.2 Terrapene triunguis
AAAAAAAAAAAAAAAAAAAAAAAAAAAAAACAAAAAACAACAAAAAAAAAAAAACACACGGGGCAGACAGAAAGGCAAAGCACGGGTGCAGGGGGACCGGCTAGCGGGGGAGAGGGGGAGGGAGCGGGCAGGAGAGAGAGAGAGAAGGGGGGTGGCCAGGGCTACAGCGGGGCGCTGCCACACGGCCCCTCCCACCGCACCACGCCACGCACCGCCTGCCAGGAGGGCTCCGCTCCAGTCGGCAGGGAGGGAAGGACGCAGGCTGCCCTACTGGGCTTGCTGCAGGGCGCTCCCATCCTCCGCGCCGCCACCCCCTATAGGGCTGCCGGAGCGGAACAACAACAAAAAAGCAGCCGTGCCGTCCTAGGATTGGGCGGAATGCCGCCTCGTTCAATCTGCCACCCCAAGCACCAGCTTGCTCGGCTGGTGCCTGGAGCCGGCCCTGTCCTCCCCCCACTGCCATGTGCTGCTCCTGCCCTCTGCCTTGGAGCTGCTCCCAGAGACTCCTGCTTGCTGTATGGGGGGAGGGGGAAGAAGGGGGGCTAATGTCAGGGTGTCTCCCCCTCCCCCCTGCTCCTGCACCCCGTTTACCCCATCTTCCCTAGAGCAGGAGCTTCTAGTAGCTGCCGTCTCAGGTCTCAGCAAGCTGATTTAACTAACAAGACAGTGTACTTAAGCCTGGGGTCAGCTACTTAAAGGGGAAATGCACTTTTTCCCCCTCACACACAGGGTGTGTGTGTCTGTCTGCCCTCTCTCCTTTCCTGCTGCCTTGTAGAGTGTTGTGAGAGTTAACCCTTGAGGGCTCAGTCAATTGCTAGTTCATCATTTAGCAGTAAGGCATTCCCTGGGAAATATCCCACCCTCTGACTCCTCCACCTCAACCAAGCTTCACAATAATCATCACTGTGTACCAGTATTAAATTGCTTGTTTAAAACTTATACCGTGTGTGTATATATAGTCTTTTGTCTGGTGAAAAAAATTTCCCTGGAACCTAACCCCCTCATTTACATTAATTTTTATTGGGAAATTAGATTCACTTAACATCGTTTTGCTTAAAGTCACATTTTTCAGGACTATAACTACAACATTAAGTGAGGAATTTCTGTATTTTCATTGGTACCTTGCTTAGCTTCTCACCCCCCCACCCAAAATTGTGTTTTAAAATGAATTTTAGGTAGTTTAAAAAAAGGTACTGGCTGAATTGTCAGACTTGTATATTAACATCTTCTTTACTCAGGGCAGGTAATGTAAAGTGGTAATGTAACCTTCCTCACCAATCTGACCCAATCCCAATCCTGACCTGAAATGATCACCTTGAGTCACTTTAGGAGTGAGAAGTTGGTTCAGTCCAACAGTCCATTTGTGCCTCTGAGATGCTCAGTAAGGGTGTGTAAGGGGTGACTGCCACCCGAGCACCCTCTCATGGCCAGAAGTCATTCCCCGGGCATCCTGCCTCACTTTCTCTCCTTGGACTCCTCAAAAACTCCAGACCACAATCCAGAGTTAGTTAAAACACTCCCCTTTCTTGGGTCCAATTTATTTAATCATCATGTACAAACTGGTCCTTCAGGTCTCAAAACCAGTTCGGCATCTCTCTCTCTCTCTCTCTCCTCCCCCTTGGTAAGGGGTTCCCAAATCTCCTTCATAAAGAAGAAGATCAGTTCACAATCTCCCAGGCTTTACCTGGCTGGAGTTCAGCCTTCAGGAACTGACTTCCAAACTCCCCTGGTCACAGGGTCTCTCTCCTGCCTTTGCAGGCTACTCCCAATCCTCCTAGCTGAGGCAACTCCCCTTGTCTCAGGCCTTTCATGCAGAAGCTTTTCCTTATTCCCTGCAGTCTCTGACACAGCCTCTTGAGCCCCTTTACTTTGTGGGGGCTTTTATAGGAGAATCAGCTGTCTTCCATTAGGCCCCATCAAAGCAGTTAATGCAGCACAGGTGGGCTTGAGAGGTCCTTCAGTAAATCAGGGTTGGCTGGCCCCAGGCCTCCAGTCCTTTAGGGCAAGCCATTCTGTTACAACCCCCCTTAGAACCTTGCCCACCCCAGGGAAAGTTCTACCTTTAGGGATACTCTTCCCCTGTCCCCGCCCCCCAGGGGTGGCCAGATCCCATGCACCCTTACAAGGAACTTGAGCTACCTACACTTCCTTTGTTTTTCCCAAGGCTCACTGTTTGGGTGCCCCACCTCCTTGCATGTGTTATCTGGGTTCTGACTTCATTCCCCTGGAACACAGTTTGGGTTCCCAGTGTCTCCTGATCCCACACCTGCTTCCCAAGATTCCTCCCAGAGCCTTGCCAATCCCGATGCAAGCTTTCTGCCATACCTCGCAAGGGATCTCACAAAACTGAGTGACTGGGCAACAAAAGGGCAGATGAAATTCAATGTTGATAAATGCAAAGTAATGCACATTGGAAAACATAATCCCAGCTATACATATAAAATGATGGGGTCTAAATTAGCTGTTACCACTCAAGAAAGATTTTGGAAACATTGTGGATAGTTCTCTGAAAACATCCACTCAATGTGCAGCAGCAGTCACGAAAGCAAACAGAATGTTAGGAACCATTGGGAAAGGGATCAATAATAAGACAAACTACAATGTGTGACAAAGTTCCTCCTCTATCTTGGTGGGTCCTGTGTTTATTGGCAGATTTTCTTGCCTCAGAGATTCACCATGTGGGTTGGGGAACAGCCCAGAGACCTTCCCCTCTGGGAGAACCCACAGTCCAGGTCAATTGGGAGGTTTGGGGGGAACCCGGGCCCGCCCTCTACTCTGGGTTCCAGCCCAGGGCCCTGTGGACTGCAGCTGTCTATAGTGCCTCCTGTAACAGCTGCATGACAGTTACAACTCCCTGGGCTACTTCCCCATGGCCTCCTCCAAACACCTTCCTTATTCTCACCACAGGACCTTCCTCCTGGTGTCTGATAACGCTTGTGCTCCTCAGTCCTCCAGCAGCACACCCTCTCACTCTCAGCTCCTTGCGCCTCTTGCTCCCAGCTCCTCACGCTCTCGTGCTACAAACTGAAGTGAGCTCCTTTTAAAACCCAGGTGCCCTGATTAGCCTGCCTTAATTGATACTAGCAGCTTCTTCTTAATTGGCTCCAGGTGTCCTAATTAGCCTGCCTGCCTTAACTGGTTCTAGCAGGTTCCTGATTACTCTAGTGCAGCCCCTGCTGTGGTCACCCAGGGAACAGAAAACTACTCATCCAGTGACCAGTATATTTACCCTCTACCAGACTCCTGTACCCCACTGGTCTGGGTCTGTCACAAATGCTACTATATAAATCCATGGTAAGCCCACAATTTGAATACTGTGTTCAGTTTTGGTTGTCCCATCTCAAAAAAGATACATTAGAATTGGAAAAGGTACCGAGAAGGGCACCAAAAATTATTAAGAGTAGGAAACAGCTTCCATATGAAGAGAGATTAAAAGACTGGGACTTTTCAGATTGGAAAGGAGATGACTAAGGGGGGGACTATGATAGACGTTTATAAAACTATGAATGGTGTGGAGAAAGTGTGTAAGGAAGTGTTGTTTAGTCCTTCTCATAACACAAGAACCAGGGGTCATCCAATGAAATTATTAGGCAGCAGGTTTAAAACAAACAAAAGGAAGCACTTCTTCACACAATGCACAGTCAACCTGTGGAATTAGATAAATTCATGGAGGATAGGTCCATCAATGGCTACTAGCCAAAATGGTCAGGAATGCAACCCCAGGCTCTGGGTGTCCCTAAGCCTCTGACTGCCAGAAGCTGGGAGTGGATGACAGGGGATAGATAACTTGTGTTATCTGTTTCCTTCTGAAGCACCTGGCATTGACCAAAGTTGGAAGACAGGACACTGTGATAGATGGATCATTGATCTGATCCAGTATGGCTGTTCTTATGTTCTTCCTTCCTTTGCCAGTCTGCTTCTGAGACTGCAAGCTCTCCAGCTCTCCATCCAGTTTGCTCAACATAATGAGTGAGTTGTCTCTCTTCTACAGTTGCCTGATGCACCTTGTCTAACTTTTCCTGCTGCCTCAGAGCCTGCTGCTTGACCTCCTCCGTAGCAGCTAGCTCCCGCCAATACTTCTCCCCTAAAGAGATCAGGCTTTCTATATTCCCTCTGCACATCTTGGAAGCCGTAAGAGCTGCTCTCATGACTACAACATCCACTTTTGCTTTAGCCTCAGTGGTCTCCCAAACACTAATTCGACCATGCCACTCTCTGGGCATCTCTATGCTTTGATCACATTTCCTCATGGCCATTTCTAGCTATCACTGTGGCTATCACTGCTCCACTTGTTTTTCAGGGCTGACACACTGCTGTGAACATACCACAGACTGCTTCCCCCTTTAGCTCTCTCTCTTTGACACTCTCTTGGTCTGTTGGGCTTTTCCCTTCCCTTCCACCCCATTATCCAAAGTACAAACTCTTTTAATGTGCCCCACCTCTCCATATCAAACACTTGGGCAGATGGGTCCCTGCCCTCTCATGCTTCTGTTTCTTTCTTATTCATCCCTCACTAAAGTACTCATACTGCTTCTTGGGGCACTCAAATCTTCTGTGCCCCGGTCTGCCACACTGGAAACACACAGAGATCACTCCTTTGCAGGTGGCAGTGGTCTTCCTGCCAGCACTGTTGGGTCCCAAAGCCCACTGTGTGACCCACTGCAATTTCTGCCGCTGCTTCTGCAGAACTGCCTGCATCCACTGCTGCTGTTCAGCCAAACAGCTTCTTCCATTTTGCTTTCTGCCACTGCATTGTCACCTTCCTTGGTGGGAGGTGCTCTTGTCAATTCTGCTGACTACACCCGTTGTAACAGGGTAACTGCCACCCATGCACCCCCTCGTGGCCTGGGCTTGCTCTGCTTCAGTTTCCCACCTCACAATCTGTAGTTAAAACACTCCCTTTCTAGAGTCCAATTTATTTAGTCTTCAGGCACACACTGGCCCTCTAGGCCACAACTCTGTCAGGGTTCTGAGGTGGGACTTAGGGATCGAGCAGCTTGAGGTCAGATTTCCAGGCCAAGATCAGTACCAGAGGTCAGAGTTGTGTCAAGGTTCTGGATCCAGAGCAAGTGTCAGAATTCAAGTCAGAGCCCAAGTCAATGCTGGGAATTCAGGAGAGGAGGAACAGAGAAGCAGAGTTAGTTGTGGCAGCTTGCTAGGGATCCGCGTTGTTGGATGGATGCTTCCTCGCATGCCCCAGGGGCTTATATGGGGTAAAAAGATCAATTAGGAGCCTCAAAAGCAGCTGCCAATTGGGTCTCTTGGGAAGGATTTCCCATATGTGTACCTCCACTGCAGTTTGTGGATCACAGGAAGCAGCCAGGTTACAGCTGCCACCAAGTGGTAGTGTAGAGGTGTCCATTGCTTAGTTTCTCTGTCAACCCAGGTTTGAGTCCCTCTGATCTCAGAGGTCGCGTTTGCGACCAGGGGCTGCTAACAGGGAGTTTCGCAAGGGAGTTCTCCAGGTGAAGGAGGAGCAATACAGCACCCTTTTGGGGTAAGTGACTGTCTGCAGTGTGTGTTTGTTTGTGTTTGGGGGTTACTTGCTGTGTGCTGAGCTTGTGTTTGGCAGTCTGTTTGTTTGTTTGGTTGTTTGAAGGACCGTGTGCTGTGGCTGACAGTTGGAAGCTGTGAGCTTCAAAGGAAGGTTTGAAACCAGGAAGCCTCTGGTAATTGGCTGAGCCTTACTCAGTGGGCGGGGCATTCATACAGGCCAGGGCTTTATAAAGCAGCGCACAAGCGACCAGGGAGCGTTTGCGACCAGGGGCTGCTAACAGGGAGTTTCGCAAGGGAGTTGGGAAGGGGCGAGGGTCCCTTGCCGGTTCTATCTGTTTTCCCTTTATTCCCCTTAAAACTTTAAACTTCTTGCTTAAACAACCCTTTCAGCGGACAGGGGGCTGCAGACGGGAGTTTGACAGAGGGAGGCTTACGATGGTTAGGAAGACCCGCAACACCTGTGCCAGCACTGCTTCTGTCTCCTCCACCTGCGCCTGTAGCCAGACAGAGCGCCTGAGCATGGATGCTTCTACCCAGATCCTGGTGTGGTTTTGCAGAGACTGTAACTTGCAATTTCCACTTACTGATATCCAGGCTGAGGGGACCATCCAATGTGAAAGGTGCCTGCTGGTGGAATCTCTCAGGCAGCAGGTGGGAGAGCTACAGGAGGAGGTGGCTAGGTTGAGAAGCATCCGAATCCACGAGCAATTCCTGGACAGTGTCCATGTGGAGACAGCTGAGGTAGCTGACCCAGGACACAGGACTGCTGATACACCACTGGTGGAGGAGGAGATGGCTCAGGGTGGACACTGGCAGCTGGTTACTTCTGGCAGCAGGCAGTGCTCCACCCCTGCTCCGAACCCTCCCGCTGTGGTAATAGGTAACCGTTATGCTCTTCTTGATACAGGAAAGAAGGCATCACCCCCTACAGTAAAGGAGGAGAAGCCTTGTACCCCTAAGGCTGGGAGGTCTGCTGCCACCACTGCGAATAGGAAACGTAGGGTAGTGGTGGTCGGAGACTCTCTGCTGAGGGGGACGGAGGCGCCCATCTGTCGCCCTGACATTTCATCTCGGGAGGTATGCTGCCTGCCGGGAGCCCGTATCCGAGACGTTACGGAGGCATTGTCGAGGATTATCCAGCCCTCTGACTACTACCCCATGCTACTCATCCATGTGGGCACAAATGATACTGCGCGGTGTGACACTGAGCGGATCAAGAGTGACTACAGGGCTCTGGGAGTACGGGTGAAGGAGTTTGGAGCGCAGGTGGTATTCTCTTCGATTCTTCCTGTCAAAGGTAGGGGCCCGGGCAGAGACAGATGCATCATGGAGGTGAATGCCTGGCTGCGAAGATGGTGTCGCCAGGAGGGCTTTGGCTTCCTAGACCACGGGATGCTATTTGAGGAAGGACTGCTAGGCAGAGATGGTGTTCACCTTTCGAGGAGGGGAAAGACCCTATTTGGACACAGACTGGCTAACCTAGTGAGGAGGGCTTTAAACTAGGTTCGACGGGGACAGGTGAGCAAAGCCCGCAGGTAAGTGGGGAACATGGAGACCTGGGTGATGGGTCGGAGACGAGAGGGAGTGTGGGCTATATTGGCAGAGAGAAAGGAGGGTCAGGACAAAACCGGGAGGAAAGATCAAACCAGTATCTTAGATGCCTATATACAAATGCGAGAAGTATGGGTAATAAGCAGGAAGAACTGGAAGTGCTAATACATAAATACAACTATGACATTGTTGGCATCACTGAAACTTGGTGGGATAATACACATGATTGGAATGTTGGTGTGGATGGATACAGCTTGCTCAGGAAGGATAGACAGGGGAAAAAGGGAGGAGGTGTTGCCTTATATATTAAAAATGTACACACTTGGACTGAGGTAGAGATGGACATAGGAGACGGAAGTGTTGAGAGTCTCTGGGTTAGGCTAAAAGGGGTAAAAAACAAGGGGGATGTCATGCTAGGAGTCTACTACAGGCCACCTAACCAGGTGGAAGAGGTGGATGAGGCTTTTTTTAAACAACTAACAAAATCATCCAAAGCCCAAGATTTGGTGGTGATGGGGGACTTCAACTATCCGGATATATGTTGGGAAAATAACACAGCGGGGCACAGACTATCCAACAAATTCTTGGACTGCATTGCAGACAACTTTTTATTTCAGAAGGTTGAAAAAGCTACTAGGGGTGAAGCTGTTCTAGACTTGATTTTAACAAATAGGGAGGAACTCGTTGAGAATTTGAAAGTAGAAGGCAGCTTGGGTGAAAGTGATCATGAAATCATAGAGTTTGCAATTCTAAGGAAGGGTAGAAGGGAGAACAGCAAAATAGAGACAATGGATTTCAGGAAGGCGGATTTTGGTAAGCTCAGAGAGCTGATAGGTAAGGTCCCATGGGAATCAAGACTGAGGGGAAAAACAACTGAGGAGAGCTGGCAGTTTTTCAAAGGGACACTATTAAGGGCCCAAAAGCAAGCTATTCCGCTGGTTAGGAAAGATAGAAAATGTGGCAAAAGACCACCTTGGCTTAACCACGAGATCTTGCATGATCTAAAAAATAAAAAGGAGTCATATAAAAAATGGAAACTAGGACAGATTACAAAGGATGAATATAGGCAAACAACACAGGAATGCAGGGGCAAGATTAGAAAGGCAAAGGCACAAAATGAGCTCAAACTAGCTAAGGGAATAAAGGGGAACAAGAAGACTTTTTATCAATACATTAGAAGCAAGAGGAAGACCAAAGACAGGGTAGGCCCACTGCTTAGTGAAGAGGGAGAAACAGTAACAGGAAACTTGGAAATGGCCGAGATGCTTAATGACTTCTTTGTTTCGGTCTTCACCGAGAAGTCTGAAGGAATGCCTATCCTAGTGAATGCTAATGGGAAGGGGGTCGGTTTAGCAGATAAAATAAAAAAAGAACAAGTTAAAAATCACTTAGAAAAGTTAGATGCCTGCAAGTCACCAGGGCCTGATGAAATGCATCCTAGAATACTCAAGGAGCTAATAGAGGAGGTATCTGAGCCTCTAGCTATTATCTTTGGAAAATCATGGGAGACGGGAGAGATTCCAGAAGACTGGAAAAGGGCAAATATAGTGCCCATCTATAAAAAGGGAAATCTTGCCAGGAAACTACAGACCAGTTAGTTTAACTTCTGTGCCAGGGAAGATAATGGAGCAAGTAATTAAGGAAATCATCTGCAAACACTTGGAAGGTGGTAAGGTGATAGGGAACAGCCAGCATGGATTTGTAAAGAACAAATCATGTCAAACCAATCTGATAGCTTTCTTCGATAGGATAACGAGTCTTGTGGATAAGGGAGAAGCTGTGGATGTGGTATACCTAGACTTTAGTAAGGCATTTGATACGGTCTCGCATGATATTCTTATCGACAAACTAGGCAAATACAATTTAGATGGGGCTACTATAAGGTGGGTGCATAACTGGCTGGATAACCGTACTCAGAGAGTTGTTATTAATGGTTCCCAATCCTGCTGGAAAGGCATAACGAGTGGGGTTCCGCAGGGGTCTGTTTTGGGACCGGCTCTGTTCAATATCTTCATTAACGACTTAGATATTGGTATAGAAAGTACGATTATTAAGTTTGCGGATGATACCAAACTGGGAGGGATTGCAACTGCTTTGGAGGACAGGGTCATAATTCAAAATGATCTGGACAAATTGGAGAAATGGTCTGAGTTAAACAGGATGAAGTTTAACAAAGACAAATGCAAAGTGCTCCACTTAGGAAGAAAAAATCAGTTTCACACATACAGAATGGGAAGAGACTGTCTAGGAAGGAGTACGGCAGAAAGGGATCTAGGGGTTATAGTGGACCACAAGCTAAATATGAGTCAACAGTGTGATGCTGTTGCAAAAAAAGCAAACATGATTCTGGGATGTATTAACAGGTGTGTTGTGAGCAAGACACGAGAAGTCATTCTTCCGCTCTACTCTGCTCTGGTTAGGCCTCAGCTGGAGTATTGTGTCCAGTTCTGGGCACCGCATTTCAAGAAAGATGTGGAGAAATTGGAAAGGGTCCAGAGAAGAGCAACAAGAATGATTAAAGGTCTTGAGAACATGACCTATGAAGCAAGGCTGAAAGAATTGGGTTTGTTTAGTCTGGAAAAGAGAAGACTGAGAGGGGACATGATAGCAGTTTTCAGGTATCTAAAAGGGTGTCATAAGGAGGAGGGAGAAAACTTGTTCACCTTAGCCTCTGAGGATAGAACAAGAAGCAATGGGCTTAAACTGCAGCAAGGGAGGTCTAGGTTGGACATTAGGAAAAAGTTCCTAACTGTCAGGGTGGTTAAACACTGGAATAAATTGCCTAGGGAGGTTGTGGAATCTCCATCTCTGGAGATATTTAAGAGTAGGTTAGATAAATGTCTATCAGGGATGGTCTAGACAGTATTTGGTCCTGCCATGCGGGCAGGGGACTGGACTCGATGACCTCTCGAGGTCCCTTCCAGTCCTAGAATCTATGAATCTATGAATCTATGAATCTTTACAAAGTCTGGTTCAGAGTGTCTCTCTCTCCTCCTACTCACCACTTGGTAGGGAGTCCACAGCACTCCTCCCCAGAGCAGGATCTCAAATCACCAACTCACAGATGTTGCTTGGCTGGTGCTCAGCCTTCAGGCTCTGACTTCCAAACTCCCCTGGTGTCATGGTCTTCCTCCTGACCTAGAAGGTTACTCCCAGTCCTCCTAGCCAATGCAACTCCCCTGGTCTCCAAGCCTTCCCTGCAGAAGGCTTTCCTCAGTCTCTGGCACAGCTTCCCCCTTCCCTTTATTGGGAGAATCAACTGTCCATCAAGGCTATTAACACAACACAGGTGGGCTGGAACAGTTCCTTCAGTACTCAGGGTTGGCTGGCCCCAGGCCTCCAGCCCTTAATGGTAAACCACACCGTTACAGGGTGTCAGTTCTGATGGTGTTTCTTGTCATGTAGTCACCTGTTCACAAGAAAATGGCCTGAAACCAACATATTATTTCACATTAGTCACTAAAGAACCATCAGAAGATGATAATTTTTATTACTGACTCAGGCTAGATTCAAAACTAAAGATCTAAAGGTGAAAGATTATTTTAGTTCAGTGGAAATCCCATGAGCCATCCTGTCTTGTTAGCAAAAGGGTTTAATTATGACAGGTATATAGCAGAGTGTTAACAATTAGTACAAGTCAATAAAATGATGAAAAAGGAAGTTTAATGGCTTTGATATCAGAAATAAATCTTTTGTCACAACAGACTGTGAGGGTCTGAAGTATTGGCTTCTCCACAGAATAATAAGCTTGAATGATTCTACAAAAATTAATGAGTAATTATGTTTCAGTCCTGTGATGACAATATGTACGTATCCATGGATACTATATAAAACTATGAAGAGCTGCAGTGCTTCATTAGCAATAAGTGATGCAGCAGGCTGACAGAAGTGCAGGAAACAGAACGTTACGGAACATTGTGAGAGGCCAGTATTACATGCTGAGGCTCTAGTGCTGGTGTGGTAGCAGCCTGGCCTTGGCTTGCATTCCTGAGCCTCCAGTACCCACCACACTAGGTCCCTCCTGAAACCTGACCCTCATCCTTCAGTTCCAGTTATCATATTACAGGCAGCATTTCTATATATGCAACAGATACTTTCATGCTTAATCAGAACACTTGCTTCTAAGGGCTGGTCCACACTAAGCCCCCAGTTCGAACTAAGATACGCAACTTCAGCTACGTGAATAACGTAGCTGAAGTTGAAGTATCTTAGTTCGAACTTAAAGGTACTTACTGCGGGTCCACACACGGCAGGCAGGCTCCCCCGTCGACTCCGCCTACTCCTCTCGCGGAGCAGGATTACCGGCGTCGACGGCAAGCACTTCCGGGATCAATTTATCGCGTCTAGACAAGACGCGATAAATCGATCCCAGAAGATCGATTGCTTGCCGCCGAACCAGCGGGTAAGTATAGACGTACCCTAAGGCATTTCATTTCTGAAAATGAGACTGTTATGCAAATATCAGGCTATAGCACATCTTCTAGACTTATCATCTTGTGCTGTGATCCCATCAGATCCCACAAGATAAGCAATACTGAGCCAGGGCATGGCTTGAATGGGAGACCTCTAAGGGTATGTCTTCGCTGCAGCTGGGAGCAAGCCTCTCAGCCCTGGTAGACGGACTCAAGCTATGATGCTAAAAATAGCAATGTGGATGTTCCAAACCAGGATTTTAAGCCCAGCTGGGCTCGAGAGCTCAAACTCCAGCCTGATGTGGAACATCCATATTGCTAGCGCAAGTCTGTTTACCCAGACTAGGAGACTCCCTGTCAGCTGCAGTGTAGCCATACCAGAGCTACACTGAGGTGCTGCAGCAAATGTTTACTGTGATTCAACTGCAAGCGCTCTTCCTTCTCAGCCAATACTGAATAATGCTCCAGAAGGGTACTAGTAAGGGACATCAGAGGTGTTGTCTTTTGAATAAGAAACAAAACTGAGATCCTGATCACTTAGGGTCATTGAAGATACAATCTCATGACACATTCTGTAAGGGCACGAGAACTCCTGGGGAGGGGTGAACTTCCCTTATGGGCATCCTATTGTCCATTAACAGGGTTTAATGCCTGCCTCTGAAGCATCTGGTACCGGTCAGAGACAGGATATTGGTGTGGGGAGGGGGTGCAATTCCTACGTTCCTAACCTCAGTGTCCTGACCAAATTCCAATCATATTCTGCTTTTCTAAATTCCTCTCAGCCATTTCAATCAGATATCGTATTATCCTTCACTTTCAGTTCTAAATTCTCATGTAGTTGTGTGCTGTTAAACAGCTGCTGCATTTCAGAGTGGGTGAAGCAATCCATGTCCCTCCCTTCCCTACTTCCCACGGGTATGTAAAACATTGTGAGATTAAAGGTGTTGTAGAAATGAAAAATATTATTAGCAAAATAACCTACATACTTTCCACTAAATTTAAAATCTCTGCCAATGTGCTCACCTTAGCAACGGATAATTGCATATCTAAAAATTGCCACAATAGCAGGCAGCCACACTTGTAGCATAATAGCCCTCCTGTACTAATAAAGCCATCTCTGTGTTCCGTTCTTGGGGTAAAATGGAGAACTAGATAGCTATCTTATAAAACAAGGGGCAGGATTATTAAACTTTTGACAGCTGAAACAGTTGACCAGGGAATATTTATGTGTCATTTGAAGGATGGCACCTTCCACCATGGCAGCATAATCCACACAGAGAACAGCAGGGTATCAGAACTGGGCGTATAATAAATTGGAATCCTTGAGTGAGTCTGAAACCTTCCGAGACTGAGATCACTGGCAGCACTTTCCTTTTTACAAATGAGAAATTATTACTATTAGCTGAGACACACTGATGCACAGGATGCACTCCAAGGCAGCCACAGACAGCTCATTAATTATTATTGTACGGTTTAAGAGAGGAAGAAGTATTATGTGATCTAAACAGAGACCCATACTATACAATGCCACAAGAGCCAGCGAAAACAATTTTCAATCAATATGAGAGTGTAATGCTCTTTGGGGAAAAAAATTAACACTCTTGCATGTAAACCCCTCTCTCTCTTCCTCTTTTGTGTGGCTATATATACAGGATACTGTACATCTGAATTAACTGGAATTGTACAGTAGGCCTCTCCATCCCTACCCATTGTTGACGGCCTCATCCTCCTTATTTCTGATATACATAGTACATACCGTACATTAAAATAGCAATAATGGTCCGTTCTCGCCATATTGCTGGCTGGATTAGTGGGAGTTATTCACTGCTGTATCTGAACACTTAAAAAATATTAATAAATTTATCCTCAAAATATTGCTATAAGGAATGGAAAGGAAGTATTATTGTTCCCATTTTGCAGAAGAGGAACTGAGTCAGAGGGAGATTAAATGACTTGCCCAAAGTCACTCAGGAAATCTGGGGCAGAGCTGAGAACAGACCTCAAGCCAAGAGTTCTAGTCCACTGCCTTAACCACAAGACCATTCTCTCTCATACAGAGGGGAGACAGGGTAATACAAAGTTGGCTAAAATCGTTTCCAGACACTAATGTTTGTAGCTTTGGGACATTCTGGAATTCTACATCTCTCAGTTCCTTTGATCTACCTTCTGTCCTTGATCCTCCTCCATCAGTTTTCCCAGGCTGCTCTGATTACCTCCCTCAGAGCCATTCCACTCCCATCTTTCAGCTCCTGCTGCTTCAAGCTGCTCTCTTTCAGCTCCTGTTCTGTCAAGCCAAGTTACTCCTTCTCTGCTCTTCCCCCTCCATTAGCTGATGATGCATTATCTCTGTTTCTCTGTATCTTCCACTTATCACAGCTCCTCTCTTTACATAATTTAGTATTGCCTCCAGGTAGACATAGTACTCTATAATTGGACCACATGAAAATCTTTGTCACTAGCGCTTGGAACAAGGTGGAATGCAAGATTGTGTAGCAAAATTAGCAATTTTTATTTTACACCCCCAAACAAAACAAAACCCCACAACAATTCTGTGTCACCAGTTGAAACTGCAGTGCTACATAATAGAGTGATACAACAGTAATATGTCTATCCCCATTACCCTTTGTGTGATACAGGAAATAGTAAACCAAGCAAATGATTTACTCTACTTATTTCTCCAATAACAGATCCTACTCCTTTCTTTCCTGAGACCATAAAGTACCCTGTGAACCAGAATTTAACTTTTCCACTCCAGGTCAAAACACTAGCAGGAAAAAACAAACAAACCACTAACAGAGTTTCTGAACTTTGGTGAATGCCACTTGTTAATGAGTGCCATAATTATTATTTGATGAGTGTTATAATTCATGAACCTCTTGTCCAACTGATCTCAAATTTAGTAGAAATTTTATTTCATCCACAAACCTAATCTTCCAGTTTTGAAGTTGATATTCCTCTGTGAATTTCTGAGGGAGGGGAGCAAGTTGGATTTATAATATAAACTCAGTACAACCTTCACTATGGAGCAGCCAGAGCCTGTCCACTATAACACCACACACAAATACTGGAACTACTGCAAACAGCTGCCAATTTTTTTTAAAGAACCATCCAGAGAAATATTTCCTTGTTTCTTCCAATTGCCCCCAAAATCACAGTCCCAGTGCATATATACCAAATTATGTATACAGTACCATAAAGGTTTTATTGGCATGACTGTTGGATGGTCACTTTATTCACAAATGAGTGCCAATAGAATCTTTATACACTGCACCATCATGTTTTAATAGGCCCCATTTCACAAAAATAAACCTTGTAGGTATATTTTAGAGATTATTTTAGAAAATGTTACTGATATGAAAAATAGCATTCCTTTCCCTGAAAAGCCAGGATCTCTGAGTACCATGAGTCTAATTGCACAGGTTTCTGATAGAGAGAAATATTACAATCAATACCTTTTATAAACCACTTACAATGACCTAAAATAGCTTATTTATACATGCAATGTATCGTTTTAAAGTCCTTGCAATCTACCAGGGCTAGAACAAAGCTTTAGAAATTTGGGGAAGGATAGTTCTGGCTTTACAAAGATGTAAAGCTCCTGTTTCTAGCTTGGAGATACTGGACTTTGAACCTGTGACTAGTCCAGGGCTGAACATGGCTTGTCCTGGGCCTCAGGCCAGTGTAATTTTGGGGCAGAAATTCCACATTTGGAAAAAGCAAGAAACATTTCTTTGGCGGTTTCATTTTTAAGTGGTGGCTAGGGTTTCCAGCCCTCCAGGATTGCCCTGGAGTCTCCAGGAATAAAAAAATAATCTTTAATTAAAGATTATGTCATGTGATGAGATCTCCAGGAATACACCAACCAAAATTGACAAGTGGTGGCTGTTAGATGCTGCTCAGAAATCTGAACAGTTGGAAGTGGATAGTGAGGAGGGGGATTGTTCAGGTGAGGTAGCCAAAGATGCATAAATGTAATCTATCACACGGTTCTGCAATTTATCACATAGTTCAACAATTTATCTCAAGGCTATTGCCACTACATATATAATGTGTTTATACATTACACACTATAATAGACAATTTTACATAAACCTATAAGCCCTTTCCCTCTGAAATTACAAAGAGAAACAGGCAAATATGAATCCAATACTATCAATGCACACAGCAACTCAATTTGTAATTTGTTTTGCATGATGTGTATGACACTATACATTTTAAACAGCAAGTATTCCACTGTGAGAGAGATACAGCAATGTGCTTTGTCATAAAATATGTTATACATTTCCAACACATTCTGCCCATTGTATTTCAAGCTTCTTCACTCCACAGATCCACTAGCTTGTGTTCTAAGTGCAGTTATTGTAGATTGTTTTAATTTGGCATTATGTTAAAAGAAATGTTATTTTGATTGATCAGCAAAAGTCTACAAGCTGCAGTAAAGGCAATTATATCTGACATAGGGACATTATAGAAATCTATAACCTGAACCTTTAAAGCCTGACTTGAACCATCAAGTTTGACTTATGAGACCAGTTACAACACTGCTTCATGCAAAAAGCATTAGGTTAATGCTGGATCAAGCAGTTTTGCCAAACATGCACTGGCATAATTAATCAAGAATATTTCAGAAATGGATTGCCTGCAAGAGGTTATTGATTTCCTGTCACGACATGTTTTCTTATGAGGTGCTATGATGCTATGTATCTGAGATGTTTTGGGATGTATTTTTCAGTGACTAAGCCTTGATCTCTCTTCCTGGATTTCTGCCATTGGTGCATTGACATCTGAAACTACTCATGTTTGACAGCCTCATGCCTGAGCTATGTGGCTTCCAAGTTGGATGGAATTAGTATAGGAGACTTTCTGAATATTTCAAGTTTAATTGAAAGCAGATAAATACAAGGGTCTCAAGAGGGTGGCATACTTCTTACAAATGGCATCACATTAAATCATACACACACGCTTAGAATGAGAAAAAATTCAGTGTTAAACAGTGTAGTATGCTCAAGAAATCAGTTGCCCTTGTTTTAATATAGATAAATAATTCTGATAATGACACATATTCCTAAGCTATGAATTTGCTGCATGATTGTAAGTGGGCATATGCCAAGTACACTTTGGTACACACATTTTCTGGGGAACAGCATTTTTTTATTTTGCCTTTCATCCAAACTTTTATTAAGGCATTATTTGATTTCTTTTGTTAACCATCCTGGCTGATGATACCTAACACAAACTACTCATGAATGCAACCTTAAGGTTGTACAGTTACAATTAAAAATGTCAGAAAATATGGAAGATAAGGTTTCCATAACAGAATAGATTCAGCCACATTATATTATATATAAAATAAAATTCTCCTTACTATATATATATAGTATATATATATATATATATAGTAAGGAGAATTTTATTTTCCTGTTTTTCCTTGTTAAATGTGCAATTTAATATATTTTTGAGCATATTTATGTACTAGTAACTGAAAGCCTGTGTCACACAGGTGTAATTAGTAAATTCACGTGTGTAAAAGAGCTCAAAATTATGGAGAATATAAAAATTGGATGGTACCAGACCACAGATCCAGTGATGACTGTACCTTGGTGATATTCTGAACAAAAAGAGCTCTCAATCATTCTCGTAGCTCTTTCCAGCACTTCACACTGACTCAACAGACATTGTGGGCCGCAGAAGGATGTTTGTGGTTATTTTATGTGCTGCACTGAGGGACTATGTGTATTTGGGGTTATTGTGTATGCTTGTTGTGGTGTTGTGTGGGTGGCTGTGTTGATTTGTGTCTAGAGGAACTGTGCTGGGAGACTTGGTGTTGATCTGTGCAGGTGGCAGTTGGGTACATGGGTATGGCCACTGGACCAAGTAATCCACCATCAGGGCAGTGTCCGTCATACAAACAATGAAATTGTTGTTTCCAAATTAGTTGTAGAGGAAGGATAATGCTTGGTTGAGTTACTTCTGATATCACAATGGTCTAGAACTTTTGCCATGGCATAGATTCATGCCGTACTGTATCTGTACACTGCTCAAGTGTAATTCATAAAGTCAAAATTAACGAGAGTTTAAAAACTGGATGGTAACAGATAGCAAATTCCAGTGATCACTGAACCGGGTAATAGTCTGAACAAAAAGACCTCTTAACCATGCTAGTAACTGCTTCCATCGCTTCACACTGACTCAACAGACCTTTTAGGCTTCAGAGTGACACACAGAGTGACATTAGTGGAATCTTATTATCCAGATTTACTATATACTAGATAGGAAACATGCCTGCATGTTTGCTGTATGAAGCTTATCTTTTGCATTTCCTTTCTTTTTTTAGCTTTTAACTGTGCAAACATAATGTTGCTTTAATGTAGATTATGAGCTTGACACATTCTCTTGATGGAAAATGGACTGCTGGTCTCTGATGTCAGAAAGCCCACCTAGCAGGATGGGTGCAATATGGGAAGACCCCTGCAATACAGTCCAAAAAGCTGTGCAAAGAGGCAGGTTGTGGATGAAACCATTTTGCCATGTTACCTATAGCATTCACCATACTTTGCACTTCTATCATACCCTTCACCTCAGAATCTTGAAGCATTTCATAAACAATTTTCATAACAGCTTTGTGAAGTAGATAGGGACACTGAAGAACAGGGAGGTCACATAAAGGCCATAGTTAGGTGTGCTAATCACTAGCCTATCTTCCCTTCCTATTGGAGATTATGGAAATACTGTGAGTTTGGGTGGCAACAGACTGTCCAATGTCTAGATAAATTTCAAATTGCTAGCTTACACCCCTGTGTTGTTGCTATTAAAACAATCATAGTAATTACAATGTACACCCATGCCTTGTTTGATAAGTCTCATCCTTCTGTATCATCTCTTCTGCCTCGTGTACAGTACTTTTTATTTGGTTACTAACCTTCATATTAACTAGTCCACAGACAATGTATACCATATTATGAGACAAGTTGGTTAGCTACCATTCCACTAACTTTTCAGATACTTAGTCCACTGAACAAACCAATGACCTACCTGAGTGTAGTTTTCTTCTTGGGTCTTTTTCAGTCCAGAGGAAACCTTTTAGCTCTGTACCACGCACAAAATAAAGGTGGCAATTTTTTCCTCTCACTAGTATGATGGTTCAACAGCAGAACTGCTATACAAACACTTTCAACTGTATGCTAATCCTTAAATAATTTCTTCGTTTATGGAAAGGTGACTCCTCTACTTCCCATATTGAGTGTCTCTAGTGTCTCATTACAGGCACAGAGGCATAGCTGGAGCCACTTACCACAAAACCAAACCAGTATCCCAGACAGATTGGATCATCAGTGATAGCCTCCTAATAATTCCTAATGGTGGCTGTACATTTTTATTAATACTTAAAAGGCTCTATATGAACTTTTCATTTTTTATTGTGCTTTATGGAAATATTAATTAATCCTTTCATCGCCCCTGTGAAATAGGAAAATATTAACAATTCCATTTCACCAATGAGGAAACACACAGAGAGAGGCACATGCAACCTGCCTAAAATCACAGAGGAAATCAATGTCTGAGCCAGGATTGGAATGCAGAAGTTCTTAGTGCCTAGTGATTCCTCAGCCCACCAGACCACATCTTTCTGCCTAATTTGATGAGGCTGAATTCCAAAGTCTCTGTGTGAGGTCAGCAACTAAGTAGGGGCTGAGAGCACTGACCTTATCTAACCATGGGAAAAGGAGGAGACAATTACATGTATAACATTCAGTAGTAGGTCCCAAATCAAAACAGATTATCTGAAATGTTTTAATTAAATGTGTGTGCATCTGCCTGTGTAAATGTCAGCATAGTCATGCAAGAGGAAATACAAGAAGGCCAGAAGAATACTTTGGCCATTCCCTGAGAAATATATCCTTGCCCTGACTCCTTTGCTGATGAAAACCCTCAAAGAGCAACTAAGACTTCAACTAATGGAATCCTCAGCGGCAGATGTAGACAGGGTCTATGGATCTGGTCCAGGAGCTAGCAGAATGCCCAGTGACCCACAAGGTTTGGATTCAAGGCTCCATGAGGCTTCTTTTGCCAGAGAATGCTATGGTCCACCTTGGGAAATAGCAGAAGGTGAGCATTGGCAGAGTAGGGAGCCAGGATTGTCACAAGCATTTCTGGGAGAGAGCTATTGTACTGTCTCTAAACACCCCTTCCTAGGCAAAGTCATCGGACAGGTTGGTAACAAGCACACATCAACAAAAGCTAGCAACTGCTGGAACTACAGACTTCTCTTAATCAGCCTTCAAGCTAGGTCATGGCATGGAGATGGGCCTAGCAGCACTATTGTATGATCTTATTATGGGTATGGATAGAATACAAACTTCAGTGCTTATACTACTCATTCTTTTTCTACCTCGGTACTTATATTGCTCCATCACCATAACATCTCAGCATCTCACAAACATTAATGAAGTTACCCTCATAACACCCCTGCTAGGTAGGGTAGTAGTATCCCCATTTTACAGATGAGGAACTCAGGTACAGAGAGATTAAGTTGTTGTGAAGGCCAAGACTATAACAGGGTTAAAAAAAGAACTAGATAAGTTCCTGGAGGATAGGTCCATCAATGGCTATTAGCCAGGACAGGCAGGGATGGTGTCCCTAGTCTCTGTTTGCCAGAAGCTAGGATTGGGCGACAGGGGATGGATCACTTGATGATTACCTGTTCTGTTCATTCCCTCTGGGGCACCTGGCATTGGGCACAGTCGGAAGACAGGATACTGGACTAAATGGACCTTTGATCTGACCCAGTATGGCCGTTCTTATGTTCTTAAGTAATGCGCACACAGTAAATATGTGGCAGAGCTTAGAACTGAATCCAGATCACCCAAGTCCCAGTCCAGTGTCTTCACTACTGATCATCCTTCTTCTTGTCTCCTGATGCTCAGCCCAGTGCTCCTTCCCATAGGCCACAGATTACTTTAGTAACATCTCTCCTACTCTCAACACTGTTGAGCACAAGGTGCTTCTCACCTAATTACTACAATGGTTTCCATCATTTCGCTCATGCATGAGCCAGAGAGTGGAGGTGGTTGGCTATTCTTATGCCCAAAGAGCAAAAGAACCAGTGGAGTCCAGTAGGCATCTATCTCACCTCCTCTGCAATTTCTATGAAACCACTTAGCGACTGTGGCCAGAGTTGCTCAAAACTTATTAGTTGTCTTTCATGGAAAATTTTAACCACCTCCCCACCCCTGCAAAAACTCCACACGAAAATATTTTGTTGAAATACTGAAACTGAAATACATTTTTTTCCAGTTCTTTGAAAGACAGGGATTTTTCCAGTAAAATTTTTCATTCAGTTCTTGAAAACTGAATCTTTTTCTTTCAAACAAAAAAAAAAAATTCAGTTTCAAAACCCTGAAAATGTTTTGGTTTTTGATTTTTAATTTTCCCCTGGGGAAAAAAAAAGGAAAAGAGTGAAGGAAACAACAAGTTTTTAAAAAAAGTTTTTCTTATGAAAAGTCATATTTCTTTTAAAAAAAAGGTTTTGATGAAAAAAATTGAGAAACTTTTGAAAGTTGGAAGGAAGGAAGGAAGGAAGAAAGAAAGAAAGAAGCCCAACAAAATTCTTAGACATTGTTCATTCTCTTGCATTCAGTGACAAAAAGGGATGGGACGGGGGTTGGAATGGAAGGGAAGAGAGGAGAAAAACAGCAGGGGGGAAAAAAAGAAAAATGTGAAATTCCAAAATCTTGAAATTGCCAGTTTTGATGAAAAACGAGAAAATAAATTAAAAATCCCACCCCCCACACTTTTAAAGAAAGTTTTCAGTTTTTTAAAAAAGCTATTTTTCATTGGAATATAGATTTAAATGAAAAATGTTGACTAGCTATATTTGTACCTTTCCAGTGCTGACAACTTTACAGACCATCAGTAAAAAAGTTAAAACTAATTTCATGATGCATTTTTCTTATAATGTCCACATCAAGATATATTATAGATATAGGACCCCTCAAATTTCAAAACTGTTGTCATCTTAATCCTAAACTCAGAGGAGTCATAAATGTGCAAAATATCTTTAATATGACTTGACAATGGTATTAAGAAAAAATGCCTTATGCAACTGACACTTTTTATTTTAACTCTCTTATTGATTATTTTATGTACAATATAACATTATATCTTTTTCACTAAAAATACCTACAAAATATATAGACTTATTTTCTTGTGTAAGTATTTTTTGTTTTATTTTAGATGCATATTGACTCAACCTCATACTTTATATATTTTGTGCGTGAAACCTTATGCTCTATATTATTATTCAGACCCATATGCAGCCACACAGAAAATATCTGTTATTCCCAGGTTTCCTTCATGCAAAAACTAGGCTCTTTAAGGGCTGGTCTACACTACCGCTTAAGTCAATGTAACTTATGTTGCTCAGAGGTGTGAAAAAGACGCCCCCCCCCCCCCCCCCCCGAGCAACCTAAGTTAGATTGACCTAAGCGCTGTCCACTCTGGTGCTATGCTGGCGGGAGATGCTCTCTCCTACCTACATAGCTTCTGCCTCTCGTGGAGATGGAGTAATTATGCCGACAGGAGAGCACAAAAGGAACAAAGATTCCATATGCTTAGAGCAACAGATGGACCTCCTCCTTCCTTAGCCTGGTGCTGCTGCAGCCCTAGGTTCATTGT
This sequence comes from Terrapene triunguis, assembly GCF_002925995.2. Classification (NCBI taxonomy): domain Eukaryota; kingdom Metazoa; phylum Chordata; order Testudines; family Emydidae; genus Terrapene; species Terrapene triunguis. Next base: position 45,695,843 of record NW_020664436.1, read on the forward strand.
TCTTGGTAACTGCAACTTCCATGGAGACAGTGCCAAGGACACCACAGCATCCAAACACTTCTCTTGTGTAGGTTTCGCACAAAGATCCCACGCACTCAGCTGGGCACATGCTGGCCCAGATCTTCGGCCTAGGGGTAGATGCTCAGGATGTAACAAATGTTCTCCTCTGTCTGAGTACTCATATGGCTCTCTTCACCATAGTATCTGACTATCATCCTGGTCTGATCTGCACCTCATCCAGGGAAAGATTAGTTCATTCCTTTCGTCCCGCCAGGGGAGTGAAGCAATAAAGCAGGTTCGCGTGCCAACACTTTTGAATTTTTAGTTTTCAGCATACCCTGAAGCTACAAACTGCCTGGCTGCAAGGCCAAGGTGCTGATGAGCTGGTTGTGGCAGGGCGCTGCTAGGAAAACCCTTAATCAGCTCCTGCCACCCCAGCCCCAATCAGGGGGAATGGATTGGGGCTTGGTAAATAGTCAGTGCTTGGCTGGGAACTGCCCGCATCTGCCAGCCTCATTAGCAGAAGCTAAAAGACTGGGAGGAAGTGGAAGAAGGGGGGTGGAGACCAGGAGGGGAAGATCAGGCTTAGAGGGAGGAAGGAGCCTACTAGTCTGTTGCTGGTCAGGCCAGTGTGAGGCCAAGCTGTGTAAATAGCCTGTAAATAGCGAGAAACTGGTGGTGGGAAACGGACATAAAATAAAGAGCACAGGTGTTGCACCAGCTTGGAGCGTCCCTGAGTCTTTAAGGAGTGGGGCCAAGGGGCCGAATCCTATGGGGTGCGGTGTGCACCCAGTTACACGGGTATTATGATCATCTGACCCCCAATTCATCTTTCCACTCCTCAGACACAAGCTGTGCCTCCCACTCATCAGTGAGGAAGCTCAGTATGGCTCACCCAGGGGTGAAAATAATATTAAACACTTACCGGTACGGGGGCCCGGCTCCGGTCCCCCAGAAGGGGTGGGGCCTCAGGCGGAAGGGGCAGGGCTGGGGGTCAGCCTCCCCCAGCCAGCCCATCCATGCTGCCTGGCTCGTGCCACCCAGGGCTCCGGCGGCGATTTAAAAGGGCCCGGGGCTCCAGTCACTGCTGCAGTAGCGGCAGCCGGGAGCCCCGGGCCCTTTTAAATTGCCAGCCCTGGGGCAGCTGCCCCTTTTGCCCCACCCCTGTCACTCCCCCTGTGAGCTAGGTTCTATTCAGTGTCTCCTGGGAGACTCAGCACAGAAGAGGCAGCCCAGGAGGAGAGGGGCAAAGACAGCTTTATGCCGCCTTTATGCTGCCCAGTTGGCCCTCAAGCTCCCTGTCTGTCCCATTTTTATATTAAAAAGAATCATTGCTGTTCCGTTCTGAGCAAGTAGCAGAAGCTGCTGCACAGAACAGGAATCATTTAAAAAAAAAAAAAAACCCGCACACACACAAGAAACCAACAGCTCTCATCTCACTATCTAACTTTAAAACTTTGCTGAAGTCTGTATAATTAATTTAAACAGATGAGAGCTTTTTTTTTTTAAATGCTGGTTACTCCGACAGACTGTGCAATGGAGCTGCAACAATTTCAAAGGCTTCCGCTCCCTGCACAGAACCGAGCAGCTGCAGAACAGTTCTTTGAAGAGGAAATGGCACCCAATGGGACAGGCAGACAGCTCAGGGCTGAGCTCAAACAGCCCCAGAAGTCCTAGGGAGCATCTGAGGACATCAAAAGAGGGAAGATCCAGGCTTAGAGAAATCTGAAGAATTAATTTGAAAGATTTCGCACCTTCCTGGAGCTTTCTTCAGTGCAAGCAGCAGTGACTGGGGGAAGGAGCCTTTCATAGATCACATGACATTTGACTGAGGCAGTCCTAACTATTGGGGCCTGGGAATTAAGGGTCCAACTTGAGTTGTAGTTGGCTTCCCGGTTTGTGTATTAAAAATATAGATCTACATTTAAACAATAAGAGTACGTTGTTAAAAAAGGACTCCTGTATTTAAACATGCGTCTTAGGGCTTGTCCTCACTGAGGAGGGGAGGGTTTAAACCGGAGTGATTTGACACACATTATTTAACTCGCAGTATGTACGGCACAGTATTAGCATGTACAAGGGATGCTGTGCCTTCTTTCAATTCACATCACTCTGTACACATGGCAGTGGCTTGCCGCATACTAAGTGTGCGGCATTCTCAGAAGGTATCCCATGGTCCTTTGCATCACTGCTCAGCAGCATGCGTTCTGGGATTTTTCTTGCTCTGCCCAGCAGAAGCCAGCTGGGTTCAAAGTTTTTAAAAATCCCATGTTTCCACTGTGTTGACCCCATGATTCCTTTCCAGGCAGACTTTTCAAATTGTTGTGAGTCAGCATAGACTCAAGAATACTCTGCGCTATTCTGCTGGCAACCACAAGTACACAGAGGCTGCTTGGGTGTATTTCAGCTTTTAAAGCCAGATTAATTCGGCATTGAACTTCACCAGCTGCACCAGCGAGTGGAAGATGCGGCGGCAGCAGCAGATTCAGTGGCGTCAGAGGAAGTGGGACAAGAATGAAAAAGAGGAGGACATAGAGCAACTGATACTAGAGGAGCAATTCCTGGAACAGCTTCACTCTGGACAGCACCGCTTTGGGCTTGTGACACCAATGTGGACTGGTGGGAAAGAAATGGTCTGCTGACCGGGGATGGCCACCAATAGAGAGAGAATTTCAGGATGGCGACGGCAACCTTTTCTGAGATATATGCTGAGCTAGCCTTGGATCTGCAGCGGTAGGGTATCAACATGCAGTGCCCCATATCCACGGAGAAGCGGATCTCCATTGCCTTCTGGAAGCTGACGACACCCAAATACCAGTTGATAGCCACACAATTGGAGAGGTCAACCACTGGGGCAACTGTCTTGCAGGTGTGTGATGCCAAGGAAAAGGTACTGTTGTACTGGATTGTAAAGCTTGAAATGCTCAGGAGATTGCTGATGGCTTTTGCACACACATCGTTCCCAAACCATATTAGAGCAATAAGGACCCATGTGCCTATTATTTGCCTCCTCTTCCCTAGGGCACAGAATTTATACACTGAAAGGGGTATTTCTCCATGGTGCTCCAATATCATGGCAAGTTTACATACTTAAATGCACGGTGGTCTGGAAAGGTCCATGCTGCTAAGCGCTTTCAGAACTCCGCTCTATCGATCTTAATGGAGAAAGGACTGCTTGCTTCCAGGATCACTATGGACATTAATGGTGTGGAGATTGCTCTGGGTATCCAGGGAAACCTGACTAATCCTCTGGCTTTGCTGGTTAATGAAGCCATTCAAAGATTGCTTGGAGAGAAGGAGGGAACAGTTTAACTATCACCTCAGTAGTTGCAGCATGGTAGTGGAGTGTGCATCTGGCCGTCTGAAAGGAAGGTGGTGCTGTTTGTGGAATAGGTTGGAAGCATCAGGAAAAAATGTGCCAAAGATTTAGCAGCATCTTTAGCACAATATTTATGAGACTAAGGGAGAAAGCCTTAACAATGGGTGGGAGGCGGAGGTGCAGAGACTTGCTCAGTGGTTTAAGCAGCCAGCAAGGCATCCAATAGAAAATGGAAACAGTTGGGGCAACATTATTATGGCATTCCTATTCATCTTACTTTGAGTCTCAGGCCTGAAGCTGTGAAAATGAACATCCAGCTACTAAGCCATCAGGTGGACTAGTGGTGGGACGGATTGTGAGCAGTTCAGTGTTATTTCTGGGTGGTGGAAGTGCAGTGTTGTCCTATCCTTATTTTACCTCGTGTCTGTGCTTAGAATGCACTGATGACTCCTCATAAATTAATTTTTAACAGGTTTTTATTATTAAATACTGTATTAAATTAGAGTACTAGTGAAACAAAAATTCACAGTGGTACAGTACAGTACAGTGGAGGGCAGAACACAGCCAGGGGAGGGGGATTCAAGTCACAGATGCCTTCCCTCTGCCACTTTTTGTTCGTGGGTCTTCTGTCGTTGAGCGGTGAGGCTTGAAGTTACCAGGGTTGTTAGATGGCTCAAAAGAGCTGGGCTCCCAGGTACAGCTGTTCTCAGTGCCCTGGGTCAATGAAGGGAATGGCCTCTAGGAGCATCGCTCCAGGGATACAGAGGGGAGGAGTTGCAGGTATTCCTAGAACCCTGTATTGTCCAGGGTTTTCGGGGCTCAGGGCTTCAGCCCCGTGAGAGGCGCCGTGGCTGGGAGCTTCAGGCCTGTGGGAGATGCCAGGGTTCAGGGCTTGAAAATATTTACCTGAGCTCCACTCCCGCCAGTTCCAGCTGAATTTAAGCTCTGGTCCAGAGGCTACAGAATATGTGCTGCAGCAGAGCATTCTGGCTCTGTATTGCCTCTCTAGGGGTTGCCTTTGCAGCGCTCAGTCTTTTCCAATACTGTACTGTCTTTTGCCATGGCCACACTGTCCCTGGCCACAGCAACACAGACTTTGGCCAGTCCAAAGATCTCTCTGGAGCTCCATTTCTTTTTCCATCTGTGTCCTCAAGTGCTGCCTCCACCTTTCTGCTATTTTCATTTTTCCTAGGGACTCTGCAGTGATGTCTGCAAACACTTCATCCTGAGTTTTCTGTTTTCCACCCCTCAGGTTAGCCAGCCACTGAGCTGTTGATAATGGCCCTTCCCTTTAGGGTCTGGCCACTGCAGGTGCTTTGGGGTTGGGAGTAGAAAAAACCCACAAGCAGTTATTGTTCGTATTCCAAAGAGGCCATGATAGCATTTTTTGATATGCATTTCTGACTTTCCCTCTCTGAGATCCTTTCCAATCTTGAGGGAACCTCAGAGATGTTAAGTGGCATATGCACAAGGAGGGTTCTACTGGGATTTTTGCAGGGGTGAAAGTAAGGCGGTACTGGCCAGTACGGCATACCAGTAAAAAGTGGCTGCCAGTACCGGCCCATACCCAGCTGACTTTAAAGTGCTGTTGCGGTAGTGCTTTAACATTGCTGCCCCTTTTGCGCCCCCCATCGGCGGCTCTGCCGGGTCTCTACCAGCACAGCCGCTGATGGCAGGCCGCAAAAGGGCCAGTGACGCCAGAGCCCCGGGCCCTTTAAATCGCTGCTGGAGCCTCGGGTGGTGCGGGTCAGGCAGCGCAGATGGGCTGGCTGGGGGACACTGACCCCACCAGCCCCGCCCCTTCCGCCCGAGGCCCCACCCCTTCTGGGGGCCAGAGCCAGCCCCCGTATGGGTAAGTCTTCGGCTTTACTTTCACCCCTGGATTTTTGTCAGTGTGGTATATGCTGTTTGGGTTTGCTGTTGTGTGGAGGGGACATGTTGGGAATTATGTTTCCAGTTTGGGTTTTTGCTTATATGGTGTCGGAGGGATTAATGTGGGGCATCTGGGGGTAAGCTGGATAGTAATTCCCTCTACATCCCCTTTAGGCTGTCCTAACTCTTGATGACATTACACTGAGGTGGGTGACCTGGAGGCAGAGAATGGCCGTATTCAAAAAGCCAAAGGGCAGACCAGAAAGACAGAGATATGCTGTGAAGTTATTCATTAGGATGTGGGAGTGGAAAGGAGTTGCGAGCTATACCAGGGGCGAATGGCTGAGCAGCTACCCCCATAATATCCAGACCAAAATTGAGCAATTTCTCAGAGTTAGCTTCTACTTGATCTCCCTTGCAGACATGGAGAAAGAGTAGAGAAAAACAGACAGGGTTCTGCAATGACTGTCTGATGCACTCACTGTAAGAATGCAGATTAGGTGGGCTTGCAAACGGCCGATAGTCAGGGCTTTAGAATGAAACAGCGGCTGACTGCCCACCTGGAGCAGCCGTCATTTGAAAATGTGTACCGGGGAGCCAAATGGACAGTGTGGGCCGAGTGAAGACGAGAGGGAGGCGGGAGCTGGAGACTCGGAAAGATTCCTAACTCGCGTTTGCCTAAAATGGCTGCGGCCATGGGGCACCTGGAACAGAAGCTAGCATGCCCATATAGCACAATAATAAAGACAGGTTCTTACATGCTGAAGTTTCCTTGAAAGGATCCCCCTGGCCCTGGATCTCTGCTTTGGAACCAGTGACCCTCACTCCCGTTCTTGTTTTTTCATTTGTTGTCCACCCCCTAATCTTTTGATGCCTGCATCCAGTGGCTCCTCCCCTTAATCTCTGGGAGGGGCGTGGGGAAGGGGGCTTTAGATGTGGATGGGCCTGTGCCCGCCCATCCCCAGAGCCTCAATGGGTGCAACGCCCCCATGCCTCCCAGCCTGGGTTTCTGTCTGGGAATTGGACTCGGCAGCTGCACAGCAGGAATTGGGCTTGCCATCTACCTGGCTGGCTTCAAGATCCTCTCCTGGCCTTCCAGAGAGAGCTCTTCACTGGCCTCCCCCTGCTCATCCTCCAGTGAGTCTTGCTGGTTGTCCTTGCAGAGGGCAGAGGGGGTGGAAAGAGAGACGGCAGCGGGGTCCATGACCTTCCTGGGTTGGGAAGTTGTGTAATTGTGCAAAATCCTGGCCAGCTCCTCAAAAAATGCACAGGTCACAATTCCATTACTTGACTCTTTCCCTGGTTTGAATATAAGTCATCCTGAGCTGTTTGCTCTTTATACTGCACTGGTCAGTGTCCCAGTTGTGCCCCCTCACAGTCATCTGCTTAGCGATGCCCATAAAAAGATCTTTATTCCAGTGGCTGGCCACAAGATCTTCCTGCACAGTCACTTCTCCCAGGATGGCAATAAATTCCAGGGTCTCAGCACGGCTCCAAGTGACTGCCCCAGGCCCATTGAAAGGCTTCTGAAGTACTACTGCACAATGCTGATACACTTAAATCCAAGAGCAGGTGGGCACATTTTGGCCCCATGTCAATTTTTAAAATGGGGGATGGGGCATCCAGTCAACTTGACACTAGAGCAGTGCACACAGTAAACAGACAGGTCACTAATGGCTGCCTGCAAAATAGTGTAAGATAGCTGTTGCAGGACTGCCAAAGTAGTACACAGCAGCATTACTTGCACATAAACAATGGACTGAACAAACTCAATTCACAGCAAATTTAGTTCACTTGGAAACAGGACTCTGGAGTTCCCAATAATTACAGAATTAGTGTGCTATACTGAATTACGTTATGTGTATGCAAGCACTTTCAAACCACTTTAATTGGACTTAATCTGGTTTAACCCTGCACTCCCCCATATAGACAAGCTCTTAGTGAGAGATTATTTTCTAAAAATCATTAAACATAATCTGAGGCTTCAGTTCAGGATTTAGCCTGAATAAGGGCATTCACCATGAGAATTCCAATATCTCAAGTGCAGTAGCTTCCTTACCCCACAGGTGAACGTGGTCCCAGGGATGCTCTGGGAGACCTAGAACTTCAGGGCACAATACCTTCCCAAACAACCCAAAATGCAAAGGGAGTGCGCACATTGCAACATCCCTGGGGCTGGAGCAGCCTTCTCCCCCCAGCATGACCAGGCAGCTTTGTGGGCTAGTGCAAAGAGAAGAGGGTCCATGGTCCTATCTTCTCCCCACACACTATGGGATAATTTGAATCAAAAGGGGAGCAGTCCTTGTGCTCTCATAGTATCAGCAGGTGTGATTGCCCTCGCCCTCGTGTGATGTGTGCAAGGAGGTGGGGAGGTTTCTTTCACCCTTCCTCCCCCTATACTCTTGGAGGAATTCTGCGCCACTGCGCATGCAAAATTTGTGCAGAAATTAATGGGTTTTGCGCAGAATTTCCTTTTCCTCCACAGAAATGGGCTGTAGAGTTGATGGCCGCCACTAGGGGCCGCTGGACCCAGCAGAGCACAGCTTGCAAGTAGAAGACAGCTTATCGGGGTGGCGGGGGGGAAGGGAGCTGGAGGGTTCCCAGCAGCTGCAGTTCTCAACACGGCCTGAAGGAAGGAGGCGTAGGAAACTCCATACAAGCCCAGGACCCAACATCAGGGTGTTTCTCCCTCTGGCGCTCTGGGGGAAGTGGGGGTACGAGTATCTGGGCGGGGTGACCCACAGCTGAAGTCTGGGGGGGGGGGTAAGGAGGTGCGTGTGAGTGTCTGGACTGGGGGGAGGTGCAGCAGGGTTCTGGTGCGGAGGGGGTGTGGGTGTCTGGCCCCCCTGCTTGGCTGTCGGGGGAGGGGGCAGAGAAACAGGAACTGGGTTGTCGTAGCAGCTTCCTTAACTCTCTACTCCTGGAGGAATTTTTGTGTTTTTGTATTATTACAGACATACCTGCTGACAGGTATTTTGAAATAAATTACCAAAATAATAAAAACGGGTGTGATTACGTAATGTTATTTTGACCAAAAAAAATGCAGAATTTTGCAATATTGTGCACGGAATTTTTAATTTTTTGGCACAGAATTCCCCCAGGAGTACCACTAACACATCCATACTGCCCTTTTGAGTACAGGGACAACCTGTCCCTTTATAAACACTCCATTCTACATGGAGGTCTGCATCCATTACTCACACTACTGTATGTATGCTTCAGCTATACAGAAGTATTTAACTACACCACTTGCCTCAGTTCACTGAAGGGGTTTGTATGTTGATTGACAAATACTCATCCTGAAATTTGCACCCACTTTGCTCTCATCTACGGTCCCCATAACACACTCATAACTATCTTTTCTATTTAAGAGATTGCTAGCAAAATCAATAAATAAAAATCAACAAATCTTGTCGTCGCTCCATGTACACACATACAAACATGCAGAGCATAATACTGGTGACCTTCCGCCTAATTTTGTAACCCACAAAACTATCCAGCTCAACCCATAACCTTTATTAAATAAACCCAAACTGTTCCTTTAATCTAAAAATATAATTTTCAGTTGATTCAGTTTTTTTGTAGATGAAATTTGTTCCAACATTTAACACCCCCCCACTCAGACCCAAAACATATATGGAATATTGGCTTAAGTGCACTGATCTATCCTAATTAGAGTACCAAATACCACCAAAGCCACAATACAAACAGCAGTTAATTTAGTGCAGGGCTCACAGAACAAAGATATTAAACTGAATGCATATTCTTTGGAAGCTGTGTGCTCCCTTTATTACTAATGTATAAATAGATACCATTTTAGTACACTTTGCTACGGCACGTAATCAAAATGTTGTCTAGAAAAAGAACTGACACAACACATCCTGCAATTGCCTCTGCTTTGTTGGATTGTGCTAATTATACACCCATCACATCAAACCACTCCATCTTTGTCCTGTAACCAGCATTCTCTCTCTCCCCTTGTCAATTTCATGCTACTCTTCTCTCCATAGTTATTAACTTTATTCTTTGTGTGTGTGTGTGCGTGCATGTGGGAGAGAAAGAGTGAGTGTGCGAGAGAGAGAGAGTGTGTGCTAATACCAATGACTTGAGCCAAACTGAACACAGATAGATACTATATACATTTTCACAAACAGCTTTACCTTTGCAATTCCCAGATGTATGGGGACCCAATTTTTTTCTGAGATCATTCTGACTTTGACAGGACAATACTTTTTCTTGCAAAGAACTATCCCAGCATAATTTTGCATTATAAATAGTTTTGCTTGGCAACTAACTTTATGTCACAATGTTGTGATGTCAGTCTCAGACGTGAGTTGTGGCATAGCATCATCGTATTATGACAAATTGCATTACGACAAATAATTTGGCTGAAGATCTTAATTTTAAACACTTTTACTATATTATTGACTTTTACTATTCCAGTCCTTGGCCTCACCTGAGCACAGAGTGCTTTATTGTGCTGTTGTGTGCTGTGGAAAAATAGAACAAAGCTGAGACCACTGGACTAATTTACACTTAAACTTTCTTCCCTGGGAGTGAAAACTGTACTGATCTCCTGTGCCATCTCACTTCTTTTAATCATATTTTAACAGGACGATGAGACCAAGTGCTGTAGAATGAAAACTCAGTGGGCAGTTGTTTATAGTTACAATGACAAGATAAAAATGCAAACCAGAAAATAAATTCAAATGGTCTCAAACTTTTGAATGGAATGTACAAATTTTGTTTAATTAGGTCACTAAGCATATATTTTTGTACTTGGGGATGTTTTGCCTTTGGCAGTTCACCTGTGGCAGCTACCCCATTTGAGATATTGGAGTTCTCATTGTGAATAACATAAAGTTAATCATTTCTGGGCTAGAAAAATCGGAGTATTAAAACACTCATCAAAAATTTGTCTTTGCTATTTGAGAGAGAGCACAATGCTGTGGCTTATTGATTCTGGGTCAGATTTTCTGCTGTACCAACTTTCTGCTCTGCACAACAGAGAGGCAGTGCCATCAGGGAGCCAGTTACAGCTAAATTGCTCTGCCCAGCTCTGGCAGAGGTTAGAGCAGTCCATCCCTAACTTATCATGATGTGAGCTAGGAGGTTGACACCCAGTGGGACCTCCCCCATGCTGGGAGACAGTGTGGGGCAGGGACTCTAACTCTCAATCTCTATAATGTTTTTTTGAACAAAGATTTGAAAATCCTGTGCTGTGTTTGGACCAACACATTAAGAGTCTAATGGTGAATTAGAAAAGTAACTACAGCTTTTATTAAGTACAACTGAGCTTAACAGAAACTGCCTACGCAGGTTTGAAAACCACTTCTAATTCAGACCAATCCTCTATCCAAAACTGCCCAGAAGCAAATTAAGTTACAAATCTTGTATCATTCAAACAACTCCCTGAGGGCATGACAGCTACCTAGCAGCTTTTCAGAGCTGCTTAATCCTTTGTGGTGTCACATACATTGCCCAGTAATTCTGGAACTTCCTGGTTAAACAGAGTATTATGAATTTGCAAGGACAGATTTGTTATGCTTATATATTTTACTACCTTGATTGCATTTCTCATTAATAGACAACAATTTTATGCAATTAACAAAAGAGGAATAGTTGGTTACTTTGCTTGTGGAACTAGTAGAGCAGCACGTGGTTTTTAATGACAGACAGCCCTCCAACTCCACTCTTGTCAGGCCATAGTTACTCTTCTCGGGGGAAAAGGGAACATGATGTCAAGCTGCTCAAGGCTGAAACAGAGGCCCGTGTAATTGCCAATGATACTCATGAAAATTATACTTCTATACAGACTTTCCCTCTTGAATAGGTGCTAATAACAATAGTTGAGGGAGGAACACTGTTATATATATAAGGTCTGTTCTACACTATAGACCTATATCAATATAACAACATTGCTCAGGAGTGTGAAAAATCCACACCCCTGATCGACGTAGTTATACCGACCTAAGCCCCCATGTAGACAGCACTATGTTGGCGGGAGAGCTTCTCCCACTGACATAGCTACTGCCTCTCGGGGAGGTGAGTTACCTACACCGATGGGAGAGCTCTTCATTAAAGCACTAAAGTGGTGCTGTTGCGCTGATCCAGCATTTTAAGTGTAGACCTGCCCTCATTTAAAAAAAGCTACTGTAAAAGAACATCAAGATTGCAGAGCCAAGCACTTAAAAGTTACGAATTGCCACCTTAATTATATTACCTTGTGCTCATACAAATTTCTTAAACTTAGAAATTCCACCATGTGGAACCATTTTGATCCCCACATAGGTCATCTGCTGGGTTGGGATCTTTAGATTTATAGCACTGTCCTCTGTCATTTGACCTAATGGAGTAACTGGTAGTAGTTGAAGGCTGTTACCTTCTATGTGGACCTGCCACTATAGGTGGATGGAGAAACACACATTATCAGTGGGTTTCACCGCTATTTGCTGACAGCAAAGGAATACTGAGACTCAGGAATAATGGTTTCCATTCCATGTTCTACAGGGAAGTGTTCTTGAGGGGGCACAGACCCTTCACCCAGTCCACCTCATGCAAGCCTGCCCCCTTCCGTCCATGGCACCTTCAGCCTGTCCTCATCCTGGTTCCAGTCTCCCACTGAGCTCCTCGTCCCAGTGATCATTCCTCCCGACCCTCTTGACTCCTCATCCCATTTGCAGTCTTCCTGCACTGCTCCCCTTCAGCTTCTTGTCTCAGTTCCAGCTCTGCTCTCTCACCCTGGGGTGAACATCTCTGTCCTTCACCCAGGGCCGGCTCCAGACACCAGCCCACCAAGCTTGTGCTTGGGGCGGCACCTGGAGGGGGGCGGCGCGGCGCTCCGGCCGCCGGGGAGAGCGGGGCCACGGCCCTCTCGCCGCCCTGCCCCCTGCGCTCTGGCCGCCGGGGGGAGAGCGGAGCCCCCGCCGGGGCTCGCCGCCCTCCTCCCAGGGCTCCGGCCGCCCTCCCCCCAGCCGCCGGGGGGAGAGCGGAGCCCCCGGCCGGGGCTCGCCGCCCTCCTCCCAGGGCTCCGGCCGCCCTCCCCCCCGGCGCCCTCCCCCCGGCTGCTGGGGGGGAGAGCGGAGCCCCCGCCGGGGCTCGCCGCCCTCCCCCCGGGGCTCCGCCCGCCACCCCCAAAGCCAGAGCCGGCCCTGCCTTCACCCTTGCCACCTCATCTCCTCTAGCCCCTTGTCCCAGTCCCCTCCCTTGTCTTCACTTGCCCAGCCCAGCTCCTCATCCTTCCAGTGTGGCTGTCTCTTCTTTCTGCTCCAGGCTGCCTGGGCACCTGAGAGCACTGGAGAGCCAGTCTTCCTGTTCTCAGTACCTGCACCTGGCACCATAATTACCTCCATCATCCAGGAGGAGCACTTTCAGGGAAAGTCATGGTCATCTTTTCCAGCCCCAGGCCATAACATGCTCAGATGCTCTGTGGGGTTGGCACACGCCCAATCTAGTCAGCATATAGGAACTGTAAGAGGATGGAGTATACCCAGTAAAAACATAATCTTTGGAGAATTTAGTTGCCAGACTCTAAGGGCTTGTCTACATTACCCGCATGATTAACGGGCAACGATCGATCCAGCGGGGGTCGAGTCTAGACGCAATAAATCGACCACCGAGTGCTCTCCCATCGACTCCAGTACTCCACCGGTGCGAGAGGCGCAGGCAGAGTCGACGGAGGAGCGTCAGCTGTTGACTCACCTCAGTGAAGACACCGTGGTGAGCAGATCTAAGTACATCAACTTCAGCTACGTTATTCACGTAGCTGAAATTGCTTAACGTAGATTGATTTCTTCCTTCCCCCCCCAACCCCACCCAGTGTAGACCAGGCCTAAGTCTCTACTGTGTGAACTGAGATTTTTTAAAGGCTCATTACTTGGTCAATGTTGGATAGATTTTCACCGGCGCAGCAAAAGGCACACCCCTGACATAGGGTAGGTTTACACTGTAATAAGAAAAGCCGCGGCACTGAGTCTCAGAGCCTCTGACAATTGACTCAGGTTCATGGGACTTGGGTAGAGGGGTTGGCGCCTGAGTTTTGAAACCGTGCTAGGGGCGTTGCGTCTCAAACTTCACTGCTACACTTCAATTTTTAGCCCCACAGCCCAAGCCCAAGTCAGCTGAACTGGACTGGCCATGGTATAGACGTACCCACAAAGGCCACTCTGCCAAATTTCAAGTTCTTGCTCCAACTAATGATGGTGCTAGAGCTTCTCAATGAAACACCTGTACCATTTTTTTTTTAAGGAGGCTAACCTAGTTCTGAGAAATGGCTGATTTCTTTTTGCTGAAGTTTTTCCACAAAATTCAGCCTGAGGCAGATACCTGACATGGAAAAATTCAGCCCAAACTGTAAACGTTTGGCATAGTTATAAGCAACTGAAAACAGGGTCTTATAATGCAAAGTGTCAGGCAACCTTAACTACAGGTGTCACTACCAGTGCCACCTATAATATATATCAAATTTTATTTCTCACTTTGATTTCTTTTGCAACTCATTCCCCTCCTGCTGCTGTGTACTAGGTTTTTCTTGTTTTTTGGGGGGTGGGGTGTTTAAAATTGTAAGCTTTTCATAGCAGGGATCTTGTCTTTAAAGTTCCTGCCACACTTTTGGTGCTGTAGAAATAGATAAATAATTGACTCCTCCACCAGCACTACAGGATTCAGGCCAAAAATAGGTACTGGAGGTAGATCTAGTGGTATCACAGTTATACTACAAAAGAGGAGCAGCCCAATGCACGCCAAAGTTAAGAGAACAGATTCCCAATGGTATGGCAGGCCTCACCTTTCACTGCACTGTGCTGAAAGTTGGACAAGCTAGTCTGGGAAGAGACAATGTGTGGGTTTTTTCTCCCCCACACAGAGCTTATATTTTCTGGATGGAGTGCCTCAGCTGTTCCTCTTCTGTGAGCCTCATCTGACCTCCTGGGATGTGTTTGTCTGATTTCTCAATAAAGATTATTTGCACCTGGATAGGGATGATTAGGGGTTGGCGGAGATACTAAACTGACAACAGGAGCTGGGAGAATCCTTGCCAGCCTTTATGTGTGCAACTGCTGAGTCAGTTCAACAGGCTCACATATCCCCAACCCTGCCCTCACGTACACATGCAAATGACCATCAAAAAGGGAATCTTTAATTTGGCTACAACCCAAATTTCACATTCCTCGTGGCTGAGCTAGACCAGTTTTCCCATATGGCCTCATCTTCCATGCCCTAATGGTGTACTGACAGTCAGTCAAAGCAGTTGCTTCTCTAAACATCCTGCAGTTGTTGTGGGAGTGGATGAGAGTCAGATACAAGCCAGAGGAACAGCAAACAGGCATGCCCGGGTCTGGACTTTGACCTTCAGATTTCCCTTGCACCCATTAGAGACTGGGAGCCAGATCCTCAGCACTACTAAGTTCCTTTTGTGCCATTCCCCTAAACATTAAGTGGGCAGCTGAGGATACCACCAGCATGAGGAAATCCACAGCTGGCATAAAGCCTGCTCTATACCAGGCCCTCCCACCCTGCTTCAGGGGGCATGTGATAGACAGTCAGGGTGTAATCTGACCATCCTCGCTGGCAAACATTACCCTTTCATGGGACATCCATGTCAGCACAAATTAGCATAAGCTGTACCAGGGACTGGTTGGGCCCTCACTTAGCTTTGCCTCTCCCCTCCCCTCAGCTCGGTGTAGCGGATGATTGAGCCACGGGAGAAGGAGAGTGGAAAGAGTGAGCAATTACAATGCTGTTATGCGGTCTGGCGATACTGGCCAGGACAAGTCCCTCCATTCTGTCAAGCAAAGGGACTACAGCTCTGTCTGGCTCTTGTGCAAACGGTAAGGGGAGTTTGCAGATTCTCCCAAGCATAACTATTCAAGGCCTAAGATAGTTGTGCTAAATCGTGCAAGCCTATCCTCTGCCCCGGCCACCTTCCAGAACATTCTTGGTGTAGTTAAATTAGCCACTCAGACAAACACAGTGAATCCTTCCTGAATTAAGCTTAGCAAAAAAGAAAGAAAAACAATTCTGCACTCACTCAGTATTTACAAAGGCTAATAATGTAAGTCAAATCAAAACCAATTTCCTCAGGAACAATGAAAGGCACTGCTTCTCAAAGAAGGTTATTTTCATGCCATATTTCACTTTTCAAACCCCAGACATTTTGACTGTACAGCTGATCAAACAAAGTTGCAGGATTTTTTTTATTTTGGGAAACATCTATTTCTGCCTCCCACCTAATGCTCTAAAAACAGTGAAAACATTATGATTTAATTTTTTTTAAAAATAATACCTTTAGGCAAAAATCAACCCTGAAATATTTCAAGCCCAAATGGTGGAAGTTTAACGACAATTATGAGCAACTGAAAACAGATTAGAATATAAACTATTATGCAACCTCAGCTGTAGTAGTCGCTGCTTCGGCTGCTAATTAGCCAAAAGACATATCACAATTTGTGATACTTAATCCATTTCATATTTCATTTGGCTTGTTTAAGAACCAACCACTCTCATCTAAATTTTAGTATCTTGTGAGTTAGGGCAAAAAAATAAAAACTGGAGCAGATGGCTTGAGAATGACAAAATAAATGAGAGCCTACTGCTGTTAGAGGCTACATAGATGGAAAATTATGACTGCCAGGTTGGCTGAGCTTCAAACTTATCCTACAAACAGTGCAACTGGCTCAGGAAGGACTGGACAAGAAAGGAGAGTGGGTGTAAGTCACTGAAGAGCTAATAACTTACATCAATAGCTGGCTGACTCTGTGTTGGGCTCTCACACAGGCTCATGTAACAAGGACAACACAAACATCAAAGTTATGACCAGATAATCTCTCTGTAAAGCAAAGTTAAGTACACAAGAGGGAACAATAATAAATATCAACAAATATGCTGTGCAGCACATGCAAAGCTAAAGTAAGGCTGCATATGCAGAGGGGGTGCTGTTGCGTTCAGGAACAGGACAAGAGTACAAAGTAGCATGAAGGTGTTTTGTGCTGGCAAAGTGGAGGGTGCTCTACACTAGGTAGCTCTTGATAGGGAAGACAAAAAACTATTAGCTGCAAAATGAATTCTGTTCTTAACATGTTAGTAACAGGCCCAGACTTAGAATATATGGAGATATACCTATCTCATAGAACTGGAAGGGACCTTGAAAGGTCATTGAGTCCAGCCCCCTGCCTTCACTAACAGGACCAAGTACTGATTTTTCCCCAGATCCCTAAATGGCCCCCTCAAGGATTGAACTGACAACCTTGGGTTTAAGCAGGCCAATGCTCAAACCACTGAGCTCTCCCTCCCCCACACATAGACTTTGTGTCTATTTAAATGTAAAAAATCATGGAAGCAGTGTGGATAAAGAGGAAAGAGTGGGGAAGGTTAGAACATGCCCATTAAATCTCCTGCATTGTTTAGGAGACTCCCCTCCATGGCTTCTGAGTGGCTACTTCATCCTACCCCTTGGGAGTGGTGCAGAGCTGTGGGGGAAGAACTCTAGGATGTGTCTCTAATCTCCTTCAGGTCTCTAACCACAGCGACCCCACCTAGAGCATAGAACCCAACCCACAATAACCATGGAAATATGGCTAGAGTGATGTGGAACAGTGTGAGCACATTGGCACTACATTCCAGGTAAGGGTGGAGGGAGAAGCCTGAGGGGGAAGGAGAACCCAATGGATAGGAGTAAACTTGAGGGGGGGAATAGAGGAGCCCCAGGAGAGGGGAAAATGGCAGAAATCCAAATGAGGGGGGGCAATGTGGGGAGCCAGAGAGAGTGGAGGAACATGGGGTTGGGAAACCTGACCAGGGAGAAATGAGAAGAACCAGAGCAGAAGACTTTTTAGTATGCCATGGTATATGAAGCAGCACTATGTAGAGTACTATCTTTGACAGTTATGGCAATTTCCTGCCATATTCTTCAGAGACCTTATTGAATTGTTTTAGTAGCTTGTAGGTCCATTGTATTAAACGAATGGTTTACGTATTGTTGTGGCAGGGATTGTATGTCACCTCTCAAGGGGATAAATGTGACAGTTGTGAGATCTGGGGGTTCAAAGGACTGTATTGAACAATGTGCCAGACAAGAACGGACTTTCAGAACAAAAAGCATGAAGTGGATTTCTTTGGGAATCTCTAGGGGGAGATGAATGCAAATTCCCCACCTCTAGTTATGCAAAAACCCAGCCTTTTGAATCTACATTCTGAAGACTGGGCCATTGTCTGCTGATCACTTGTTACATGAGGCCAAGATCAGAGGCCCATGCCAGAGTGTCGGAGCGGGGCAGAGCCGCATGGTGCTGTCCCCGACCCAGTGCCCTGGCTGGAGCGCCGGAGCAGGACCAAGCCACGTGGTGCGGCTTGTGGGCCAGCTTAAAACGGCCCATGGGCCTTACTTTGCCCACCCCTGCTCTTATCCCATGACTGCTTACTTTGCTTAAGAGCCTTTGGTGAGGGACCTTGTCAAAGGCTTTCTGAAAATCTAAATACACTATATCCACTGGATCCCTCTTGTCCATATGCTTGTTGACCCCCTTAGAGAATTCTAGTAGATTGGTGAGGCATGATTTCCCTTTACAAAAAACAGGTTGACTATTCCCCAACAAATTATGTTCATTTATGTATCTGACAATTTTGTTCGTTACTATAGTTTCAATCAGTTTGCCTGGTACTGAAGTCAGGCTTACCAACCTGTAATTGCAGGGGTCACCTCTGGAGCTCTTTTTAAAAATTGGTGTCACATTAGCTATACTCCAGTCATTTGGTACAGAAGCTGATTTAAATGATAGGTTACAGATGACAGTTAGTAGTCCTGCAATTTCACATTTGAGTTCCTTCAGAACTCTTGGGTGAATACCATCTGGTCCTGGTGACTTATTACTGTTTAGTTGATCGATTTGTTCCAAAACCTCCTTTAATGACACCTCAATCTGGGACAGTTCTTCAGATTTGTCACCTAAAAAGAATGGCTCAGGTTTGGGAATCTCCCTCACATCCTCAACCGTGAAGACAGATGCAAAGAATTCATTTAGTTTCTCCGCAATAGCCTTATTGTCCTTGAGTGCTCCTTTAGCATCTTGATTGTCCAGTGGCCCCATTGGTTGTTTAGCAGGCTTCCTGCTTCTGATGTACTTACATTTTTTTTTGCTATTACTTTTTGAGTCTTTGGCTAGCTGTTTTTCAGATTCTTTTTTGGCCTTCCTAATTATATTTTTACACTTCATTTGTCATTAATGTGCATTCTTATAAAGAGCTGTGTGGTAACATGTAACTGGGGACCATTATACTGTTCATAGACTTTGAAGAGAATGCAAAGTGCAGATGCTGGCCTGTTTCGGCAGTCTGGCTTACCTACAGGCTATCACACTGTAGGCAGGGAACTGTGCAACCTAGAAAAACCTTGATCATGAGGAAGAGGCACAGGACTCTGTCCAGGAGAGGTGACGGCTGAGGAGTCAGTAGCCTAGAGTGGGTGCCCTTGGTGGATCATGAAGGGAGGAAATACAGGTGCAATTACTCTGTACTGTGACAATATCACCAAGACTGACTTGGGAATCCAATGTGATCCATTTAGCAACTAGAGATGGGTTAAACAAGAAATATCCCAAACCTGAACCATTATCCATCCCTCAAATAGAAACACAATCATTTTTTGTTTTTTTAAGGTTTGGAAAACTTCAGTAGTCTTTAGTGCATGTTTCACTGTAATTAAAAAATAAATAAGGAGCAAACTAGCTTACACCTGACAGTGAGCCAGGTGATGATTTGTGATGATTTGTTTTTCTTAGAATTTTTTTTAGAAAGGGCATTTATAAAATTCCAAATATAGATTTGCTGCTCTGCATGTACAGTAAGTGGAACATTTGGTTGCACTGTGGTCATCTCAGTGCTATTAACCTGCAGTCTCATGATTCACTATTTATAACAGCACTCACTCGGTGAGGTATCAGATCACAGTCCTCATGAAAAGCAAAAGTTTGAAGTTATGAAAGTTTTGATC